>NC_052337.1:32480713-32675713 GCF_016432855.1 Salvelinus namaycush | reverse complement strand
ATAAAATAAATTTGAATTTGATTGATTGACTTGAGTAAAAGTAAAGATACCTAATAGAAAATGACTCAACTGAAAGTAGCCCAGTAAAATACTACTTGAGTAAAAGTCTAAAAGTATTTGGTTTTAAATATACTTAAGTATCAAAAGTAAAGATTTAGATCATTTCAAATTCCTTATATTAAGAAAACCAGATGGCACAATATTCTTATAAAAATAGATAAAAAAATATTATTTTTGTTTACAGATAGCCAGGGGCACACTCCAACACTCAGACATAACTTACAAACAAAGCATTTGTGTTTAGTGAGTCCGCCAGAATAGAGGCAGTAGGGATGACCAGGGATGTTCTCTTGATAAGTGTGTGAATTTGACTTTTTTTCTGTCCTGCTAAGCATTCAAAATGTAACGAGTACAAATGTATGGAGTAAAAAGTTAATTATTTTCTTTAGGAATGTAGTGGTGTAAAAGTTGTCAAATATAAATAGTAATGTACAGATGCCCCCAAAAACAACTTAAGTAGTACTTTAAAGTATTTTTACTTAAGTACTTTACACCACTGTGCCTACGTGATGCAGCAGCCAAGCTGGCTTTGTCTCAGTGCCAACAGTGGGCAGGACTAAACCGGTGCACAACGTGTGGGAGGTGGGGCGAGCAACCAGCAAGAGAGGGGCAGAGGGGAGGGCTGAGAGTCAGAGCAAGCGTGGAAGAGAAAGAGAGAGGCTGCAGGTTTTTCTCTCTCACATTGTGCTGCAGCTAAGAGAAGATGTTGCACGGTTTGGTTTGGCAGCAGCTATAGTCAGATCTTTGGAAAGGATGCTGTGTACGAAGGTTGTTATAGAGGTATTTTAGCCTGCGCGTGTTCTAGTCTATATAGATACTGTGATCTGCACTGCATGGGCTGTGCACATTGAGGGATAGCATCGGCAACTAAAAAAAGAAAAAAGGCAAGTGTGCTTTCAAAATGACGACATCGCTCTCAGGAAATGAAAAATGCAGGAGTGGTCGGTGACAGTCCCCCTGTGTGATTGGCTGTGGTAAGTGATGTAACGCGTTACTGAGCAAGGAAGCAGGCAAGCTGCCCTTTATGATGGCTTTTTAAAATGGGTTTCGAGGCGCTTGTACAAGAGAACAGGGCTCCTTTCCGGGCGTATTACGATATTCTATTATCATTCAAATGTGCAACAAGGCAATCTTTGAAACATGGATGGTTTGGAGGACTTGTGTCTGAGATCTGAGTTTGATGCTGATTCCGAACCTTTATTTTACTTCGAGATGGACCTTCCAGGTAGGCAAACTGACTCGCTCAGTCACGTTGGATGTTGCATGACAAGTCTGTCTCTTTGCATGCTGAGACACTGGTTTCAGTATGACCAGGAGATTAGTATGAGGCTAGGGGCTAGCAGCAGCTCAGGAAGTTCACAAGGCAGTGTGATGTGTTCTGGTGGTGGAAGACAGCTTGCCTGTCGAAACGTTGGTAAATTAAATATTTTTGCATCTGAGCTCCTAGAGTGTGCGGCTCTCCTTTAATTTTTAAGTTTTCTACTCCGCTAGCCAGCACCTCGCCTAAATAGGTGTGCGTTTCTTTTTCTTCTAGGTGGTGAAATGTCACCTTGGCTGTCAACCCAAAACCTACTGCTTTCATTTCCATACCCTCTGGTCATCACCGAGCTTTATCTCTGAGCTCCTCTCTTTGGGATCAGTGTCTTTAGGCACTCCTGCCACCAGTTGGGTGTTGATGTTTATGTACTGTTATTTGTACTATATGTACTGTTACATATAATATTCCATCTCATGGATATGGCTCATGTTATAAACATGTGTATTATACCCATGGCTCGGTGTCTCTCCTGATATACTAAAGCCTGAGATCCAGGTCAGTAGGCAGGCTGCTAGAGAGAGAGGGAACAAAGGGAGTGCAGCAGTACTAGTGGGTTAAAAATAGCCTGCTACCATTTCAGCTCTGCTCCTGCCTGCTCCTTCCTCCGAGAAAGAGAGAGGCAGCTATAGGGAACCTGAGCCAGGCAGCCGGCCCTCGCAGGTTAATGTCACTTGTGATTAGCCAATCCAGTGCAGAATTTAGGGCGTTTTGATGAGCCCATCTCCACGGAATGATTTCTGAAGGGGTGCTATGCAGGGGCCAGCATCAGAGACAATGGACACTAGAGCTAGCAGCATATAATCAGACTGGCAATCTGCATTAGGGAGAATGTTGTTGCTGAGAAGAAGCCATTAGAAGAGAAGGGACTGGATGTGCTCAATGCCACGCAATGATTTTTTTTGTCAATGGATCTGTTTATTTTTTTGTCTCTACAGACAGTTATATTGGTAGATATGTAGTTATAGGACTTACAGGATGATACTCCAATGGTTTAGCACTATTTGTATTTGAGCTGCTGGATCATAGCTGTGCTCCATTTAGGTCTGAAATTGTGCAGTGTAATTTATTTTGTATTTTTTGTGGCCGTTCTACAGAAAGGCAGAGATAATCTGTGCATGGTATAATCGGGTCAACAGATGGGGTTGATTTCCAGTCAGGTCCAAACACGGAGACTGGAGATAGTGATGGGAAGGGGCTTCTTTTTCCTGAATGAAATCCATTCTCCCTGACACTCTCACTCAAGTGGAGAGAGTAGTGGGGAGGATGATGGGGGGAGGATACTGCTAACTGCCGCAGACGTTTGATTGGGTTCACGTCTCCTGCTCGCGAGGCAAAGATGCGTCCAGTTTAATGTGTATCGCTACAGATTTGTGGGACAATTTAATTACCCGCAAAGCAAATGGAATAATATTGCATCTCGCAGCTATAGATATTCCAACACCCACTTCCAGCTCCCCCCAGGAATACGCTGGCTAAGCATTACATTATAGTCTCATGGCCGGCAGGTAGCCTAGTGGTTAGCGCATTGGGCCAGTAACCGAAAGGTCGCTGGATTCGAATACCTGAGCAGACAAGGTGAAAAATCTGCCAATGTGCCTTTGAGCAAGGCACTTAACCCTAATTTGCTCCAGGGGCGCCGTACTACTATGGCTGACCCTAGAAAGCACCACATACACCTATTCTAATTTTTTCTTAGACTACGCCAGGATTTTCTGACATCCCTCCTGATAACTTTATGATCGTTTTTAATGACCTAGGGATTTGACTGTATCACTATATCATGTACTAAGCAGCCATCTCTCCCCTTTTGTCCACTACAGCCCTACCTCCCAAGCCACCAAAACCCACTCCCCCTGCTGCCACTAACAACGGTATGAACAACAACATGGCGCTGCAGGACGCTGAGTGGTACTGGGGAGACATCTCCCGCGAGGAGGTCAACGAGAAACTGAGGGACACGGCCGACGGTACGTTCTTGGTCCGTGACGCCTCCACCAAGATGCACGGCGACTACACGCTCACGTTGAGGTAAGACTATCCTTCCCCATTCCCTTCCTCTTAAAGACTTCTCAACATTCTTGATAACAAGTGTTTGTTGATAATTTAGTTTTTAATTGGCTCTCTATTGGTTTCCACCTTCAGAAAAGGGGGTAACAATAAGCTGATCAAGATATTCCACCGGGATGGGAAATACGGCTTCTCTGACCCCCTGACCTTCAACTCGGTGGTGGAGCTCATCAACCACTACCGTAACGAGTCCCTGGCCCAGTACAACCCCAAGCTAGATGTGAAGCTGCAGTTTCCCGTCTCCAAACACCAGCAGGTAACCATCAGCATAATCATCAACTTTATTTGTTTAGGACTTTTCATACAATACATCTTAGCTAAAAGGTCTTTGCAAATGTATCATAAATCTGAAGATTCAATCCATTTCTTCTCCTTTCCTCCTCAGGATCAGGTGGTGAAGGAGGACAATATTGATGCTGTGGGGAAGAAGCTCCATGAGTACCATCAGCAGTACCAGGAGAAGAATCGAGAGTATGACCGACTCTACGAGGAGTACACCAGGACGTCCCAGGAAATCCAAATGAAAAGGACAGCGATCGAAGCCTTCAATGAAACGATCAAGATATTCGAGGAGCAATGCCAAACGCAAGAGCGGTACAGCAAGGAGTACATTGAGAAGTTCAGGAGGGAAGGCAATGACAAGGAGATCCAGAGGTAAGGACTTGGATCTAAACCCCCCAAAAAATTATAAAAAGGTTGAATTTGGACAGTAACGTTTTCTTAACTGATCAATTTCTTCATGTGTCTTAACTATGTGAATTATTGTTTTTCTCAGGATCATGGGCAACTATGAGAAGCTGAAGTCTCGTATCAGTGAGATCGTGGACAGCAAGCGGCGTCTGGAGGAGGACTTAAAGAAGCAGGCTGCTGACTACCGAGAGATCGACAAACGGATGAACAGCATCAAACCCGACCTCATCCAGCTCCGCAAGACCAGGGATCAGTACCTCACGTAAGTATAATCTCTATCCACCTCCTAGTCTCAAATAAATTCAAATAACTTTGTTCTGGTGAGGGAACGTCTTGTAAAGGTCTCCCTACTTCCTGTCTCTAATCGGTGTTGTCATGGTTCTTGTGTTCCAGGTGGTTGACCCAGAAGGGAGTCAGGCAGAAGAAGCTCAACGAGTGGCTAGACATCAGAAACGAGAACACAGAAGAGTGAGTATTCTAGACTGGCCTTCCATCCTTTTTATGTTCCTGTTATCTAAAGTTGACAAAGGGGAATCACATTGCACCATTGTTAAATGGGGTAGAAACATTCAATATCAAACTTTAATTATCTAACTCCCTCCCTCCGTCCATCTGTGTTCTCCAGTCAATACTCTATGGTGGATGACGATGAGGACCTTCCCCACCACGACGAGCGTTCCTGGAAGCTGGGCAACATCAACCGGCTTCAGGCTGAGGCCCTCCTCCGGGGGAAGAGGGACGGAACATTCCTGGTTCGAGACAGCAGCAAGGCAGGGTGCTACGCCTGCAGTGTTGTGTACGTATAAAGACCTTGTACTCATTCTACTTGCTCGTTATAGTACATTTGTGTACACATCTACCTCATCCAGAACTGACATTGCCTGCTTTGGTTACTGACATAATTTACCTAAGAAGTACTGCAAACACAGTTCAGAGACCGTTTCGGTACAGGTGTTATGTGTTCCCTTGAAGGTTGGGACTGTGCTGCTTTACACAGTTTCTGTTTACCTCAACCTGTTTACCTCAACCTGTATTCCAGCTATCTGCTTCTACACTGTTCAGTACATCAACGTTGGCACTGCAAACACACATCAGACACTGTAGACTGGTGTAGCATTCAGTGTAGACATTGCAGCTCAACCGTGGACTAGTTTAGTGTAGGGTAGAACCTCACTTGACCAAGGGCTTGATGGTTTGTCGAGTCGTAGAGTCAGGTGTGCCGTAGTGCTGGGCTGTAACAAAAATGTACAACCCTGACCTAACAGGACATGACTTGACGTTTCTCTCTCCTCTCCAGGGTGGAAGGTGAAGTGAAGCACTGTGTCATCAACAAGACGCCCTCAGGGTTTGGCTTCGCTGAGCCTTACAACCTGTACAGCTCGCTCAAAGAACTGGTCCTCCACTACCAGCACACGTCACTGGTCCAGCACAATGACTCTCTGAATGTGACACTAGCGCACCCCGTCTACGCACAGCAGAGGCGGTGAGGACCTTACCGGCCATTCAGTCGGACAGAAACGTCTACTCAGACTTTGTCCTCAAGGATTTTAAAAAGCTAGGATGTGTCTTGCCTACTAACATATACATACTTTTTATCCACAAGAGAGGAAAGGACTAAAGACAACCGCAAAACGAAGCCTGAAAACATTTCAGCGACTGTGAACTGACTGTGAGCAGTGGCGAGAGCCTGAATGTAGTCTTGTTACTCTCGTGCTTATTGTGGGAGCACAGAGTCAAGGCGAAACTGCTGAACTCTCTCCCTGAGTGGAGGACATTGGAGGCCTTTTCCTAATGGTGCTTGTTCTTTTCAAAGCTTTACCAGCTGGAATGTCAAAACGCAGATAAAACTCGAGTGCATAATTTTTTTTTTTTACCGTTCCACCTCTTTTCCCCATTTGTTTTTACTGTGTGTATGTGTCTGAGAGTGTTTGAGAGTTAGTGTGTGTGTCCTTGTGACCAAAACTAACAGTGTCTGAAAGGTGTTGGGGGTGTCTAACACACCTGTGTGTGTAAGTGTTCAGTGACAGACTGTGGATCAACTGATAAATGTAGCAAAATGGCACTTTTGACAAAGTATAATCTTTTTATTGAAAAAGACTCCTATGGACTTGTTGAATCAAAGTAGCAAAGGAGATGACAAGGTGGCAAGAATTCCGGACTTTTCCCTTGCTAACCAGTGCAGAGACTCAACTGTTCTCTACTGTGGATGAGTGAAAATATGAACGAACTTGAAATGGAAATACTTAATTATGTATATATACAGAGGAGAATGTCAGTACAAAGCGATGAAAACCTACCATACCAAAAAAGCTCAGTTCCTTTTCAGTTATATCCTAATATGCTATGCAATTCTGTGTCTCCCTTATTTCTGCAAAGTTGTTTTTATTCTTTTTGCAAACCCATAATATAAGCTTGTTTTTATTGCTTGAAAAAGTGTATTTTTCCCATGTAAATATCCAAGAGGATATTTTGTGTCAAAATGCCAAGATAAAAACTGCTTCATATTTTTTAAGAAAGTAAATAATAGTAACATACTTTATTACAAATTTTTATCAGCAACTGATAAAATATGAGTGTTTTATTAGTACTTTTTTGCTTCAAACTGATATTCCTCTCAGGCTGAGAGCCTTTTGAGTATTTGACAGCTGCTTCAGTCACAATAAATATTTCTAACAGAATCACATGTTCTAGATCTTAGTCGAAAAACAAACAATGGTAGCATCCCATAGCATCCAAAGTGGCAGCCTATTCCTTATAGGATACAGGGACTAGGGTGCCATTTGAGACGTAGCCTATGACTCTTAAGTATGAGCACTCTTAGCATGGAATAATGGGAATATGTGTTGATTACTGCAATCGTAATGGTGCATGTTGTACTCAACTTTTCAACCATCTCCATGGAAACAACAGTATAGATTTATTTTGTTATATAACCTTTCCCCTTCACAAGGAGATCAAAGCAAATCTGTTTTTAAATGACAAATTGTTATTAAAAGTATAAATTGGGAGACATTTGATCTTCCCATATGCTTTGTCCCTACAGTATTTTTTCTGTATCAGAAAATCTTTTGAGTGTTTTTAAAGGGGTGGATCAACTCATTTCGAATAATGATTGCTTAATATCGTACGACTTTGTCTATCAATACATAGTGGTTCTGTTACTTGGAGAAAGTACCAACATTTTGCTGCAACCCTCTATTAAACAGTGTCACTGCTGCAGTTTTAGTTTTTTCACCCCTTTATTAAAAAATTCAAATGTCCATGAGTGTAAATTAGGATTTTAATCTGTACTACACTGTAAACATGTATCAATGGAAATTCACATTGATAGATATTGTATGACCTAACATGACACAAATAATCTTGATACATTTATTTTCAACTCCGTTATGTCCCCAGAATGATAAACATAGTAACATTTATATCGATAAATAGATTTTATTTGAATTATAAAATATTATATTCAACTTTAGACTATCAGCTAAAGACTTACCATCCAAGCACAGTCAATAAAATAAAATTAAAATGGAGCACACAGCCATGCAATCTCCATAGACAAACATGGGCAGTAGAATGGCCTTACTGAAGAGCTCAGTGACTTTCAACGTCGCACCGTCAGCATGCCACCTTTCCAACAAGTCAGTTAGTCAAATTTCTTCCCTGCTAGAGCTGCCCCAGTCAACTGTAAGTGCTGTTATTGTGAGGTGGCAACGTCTATGAGCATCAAAATGGTTAGTTGAGATTGGTGTGGAAGAACTTGACTGGCCTGCATAGAGCCCTGACCTCAACCCCTTCGAACACCTTTGGGTTGAATTGGAACGCCGACTGCGAGCCAGGCCTAATCGCCCAAATTCAGTTTCCGACCTCACAAATGTTCTTGTGGCTGAATGGAAGCAAGTCCCTGCAGCAATGTTCCAACATCTAGTGGAAAGCAGCATGTCCACTGTTTAGCTCTGCAATGTGGATGTGTGTCATTCTGATTGGTCAAGAGTCAATAGCTATTTCAAATCCCCATTCCTATTTACAGCAATGCATTTCATGCATGACACATTACCTTTGTGAGCCCCCATGGCAGTGGATTTTGACAAAGCGTGAGCAAAATAGTCTGTGCAGTGTTTACGAGATGCTGTTCACACTGCCTAGCAGTCTTGCGTCAGTGTATGACCAAAACGGTTATCATGTAGAATTTTCCTTTTTACACATTTTAAAGGAGTAGTTCACTATTTTACAACTTTATGTTAGACGGTACCTCTCCCTGAAAGTAGTCTATTGGCCGTAACAAAAAAATGTAATGGCCAACTTACCTTTTAAGTAACATCAAACCAAATATGGAGTTGATTTTAATTGATTTCATTTTTTTTACATGCTCACATGGCCCATCACTTTCATTGATTGTTAGCTTTTTAGTGGGTGTTTATAGAACTGAACCATGGATTACAGTTTCTCATGGCCAATAGGCTACTTCCAGCGTGAGGAACCATCTAACATCCAAGTTGTAAAATATTGAACTACTCTTTTTAAGATTAATTGTCGTTAACTGTTTTTCTTTTGCTTTACTCACATTGGTTCACTCGAGGCCAATAACTACAGAACCAGTTAAAACAAAGCAAGTTTGGATTCAAGCTACTATGTCACCTCTGGGATAAATACCCATTGTACTATACAATACCTTTTCAAGTTTGTTGTATAATTGTAGTTTGATCTCAGGTGGCCATGGTCTTGTTTGTCACTTTTGTCCAAAGTGTCATCTCTGTGTTCTTTGGAAAAAACCTGCACCGTTTTGAGGTTTATTTTCTTTTAACCCTCAATGACTGTACTTCAGTTGACACGGTCACCTGTGAGGTGAGATTGAGATTTACCAGTGTTCCCCAGTTTGTCTTCAAACCTGTATTAGGCTTTGTTAAAATGAAATAAAAATGTTTAAGAAACTATTTTTGAAGTAAATTGCTCATTTTACCAGAATATTGTGACATCTATGGATCAATACCAGCTGAAAAGTACAACTAGATGACTTCAAAGGAAAAAAGACTGAAGGCTCCTTTTCAGTTGCAGAACTGTGTACAGTTGGATGTCTTTTTTTTAGGTTATGCAAATTCCGGGTATGGCATGATGGCACAGCATTGATGTCACCAGTAATAAGAAAACCGAGAGCGTCTGAACGCTTTGTTCCCTCTGAGAACATTCACATTGTGACTGAATTTATATAGGCGTATGTGGTTTTAGCTATTTTATCATTCATCACTTAATTCTAGAATGGACTTTCAGTTCCTACATTTCACCAATTCATTTCTACTTGCAGATACAGAATGTTAATGATATCATTGTATTAAATGAAATGTGTCTTTTTTATCAGATTTGACTTGATTTGAGCATTTTTCTTTGTTATGCACAGTACCACAGTAAGCACAGTGTTCCTTAACCAGGCTGTGGTTAATTAACTTATTTAGTGCCTTGACCCACCAAAACAGTCTTGTCACCCTTTTATACAAACTACTGGTTCCATCCACAGTGAAGTCTTAAGCAGCAACCCAGTAAGGATTGGCTGCGATCCACCATTGTGTGTAACAAGTTTACCACAGTCTTTTAACAGGTTTTAAGTGTTACAAAGACATTCAGTGATGTGCCAGCAGGCCATACCAGACCTGACTGACTGGGAGCAATGAATCTTTGTCCTAGGTTATGTAACATTTCTCCAGCTCAAAAGGCACATAGTTCACTGGAGGTTATGGCCATCCCAGCAAACTTGAGTGATCATCTGCAGAGAGCGGGAGTGTGAGAGAGGGATATCATTTCAGCAATGCGGACCAAAAGTATATATAGACTGGATTCTTCCCATTGCAGTTCCTTGAATTGCAAACACTAACCACCCTCCTGCCCATCAGTACAGTGTCCTTAGTCTGCATTTAGAACCACCGGGATGGGAAATTCTAGAATGTTCAGTTTTAAAACATGCGGAAATGTATTTCGTTAGAATTCGATCACCTTCTAGAACTTCCTCTCAACTAAAGTGCCAGAATGCAGATGTAGCTACGAGATGTAGGATATAGATGAGGTTGATCAAGCGTATCCTCTGACAACCACTGTTTACTGTTTGCGTCAGCATGGGGAACGGAAAATGTAAAACCACAGAGCACATGACCTTAACCTCTCGACTTGTACTCGAGCTGAGTACAAGCCACACCTCAGCGGACTGCATCTTTTTCACACATACGAATAAATATATAGAGCAAATGTTTCCATACTAAAATGTAGTGATCATCTTATAACATGACAGAAGTAAACTAGATTATGCCTGCATTTAGTCACAGCTTGTTTAAGTAGTAAATCATAAACTCAATTCATAATACTGAAATATTTTAAATAATTTGCATTTTGGTTATCAATGTTGGTTCTACTCCTAACTCCAAGATACCTCTATGCACAAAGCTATTATGGTATCAAAGTTAAACCGAATGAGACGGCAAAGGGGGAGTTTCCATTAGCTAAAGGCCTTAACAAGTTCAAGGTAGTTTCCCATCTTGAATTCAAATTGGTGTTCTAAACACATTTGCCTATATGAACAACTCTAACCCATCGTTCATAATGTTTGTTCCACCATTAGTTTGATCTGCACTAGGTGTATGACGGCTAGTTAGAGCTGAGGGTGGGGGTCTCCAACCCTGGTCTTGCAGTCGAGATCTACCAGCGAATCTTACAGTTCACATTGAAACACCTGAATAAGATTCTCATACAGTAGCCTATATACGGTCATAAATGTAGTGCAGAAAATGACATTGCAGCGAAGCAACACTCTCGCCCAGCTGGGCCCTGGGTAATAACGCTGCTTTAGGTGGATTCTCCTGCCGTTAGATCACAGATGATGACATTAATGGTCTCCTCTGCTCCCACATCTCTGATTAATGGGCTTAATCTGCAGAGACATTTTCAGGACAGAGATTTACAACGGTTAAGCTTATAAATGAGGCCAGCAGAGGTCAGCCGCATTTAATGATTTGTATTATGACGTACATGTTAAAAAGAGAGAAGATGTGGGCCCATGTGAAATGTTTTGAGGTACTTAGTTGTAATGAGATGGGATGCGCATTTATGTGTTCTGACTGTGGTTGGTATGTACTGTTGGCGGATGTGGTACATGCTTTGAGACAAGGAAGTGAACGTGCATGCACACACACTCACAGTAGGGGGAAAAACTTTTTTTTTTTTTTTTTAAAGGCCCATTCCAGTCCAATTTAACAGGGGTGTTTTAATCTCAGTGTTTGGATTTCCATTTTAAAAGTTCTGTCAGATTAACGTCTCAACAGCATGCTCTTCTATCCTGTGATATCCATCTAATGCCAGCACTGATTTGAATTTGTATTTAGTGAAAACTAAAGCATGCACCTGAGCATACTCATCATGGAAAGAGTCTGCATTTGTTATCGTACTCATTCATATGCTAATCATATGCTATGGCTGAGCGACTGGTAGCCTAGTGGTTAGAGCGTTGGACCAGTAACCGAAAGCTTGCTGGTTTGAATCCCCGAGCTGACATGGTAAAAAAAAATCTGTCATTCTGCCCATGAACAAGGCAGTTAAACCCACTGTTCCCCGGTAGGCTGTCATTGTAAATAAGAATTTGTTCTTAACTGGCTTACCTTTTAAATTACAAAAATAAAACGAGGAAGGTTTGAGAGTAAGTGAAAAGTTTCATTCCAAAATGCTATATATCCATTTTCAGAAATGTTGGTAAATTAGCTTTTATTGTTTAAAGAAATTATGTAAGAGATTTGGTGTGTTTTTCCCACTGTCTAATCATGGCATGGGGTTGTTCAATGACACACCTGTATTTGTTTAAATTGATGGTTTCATTTCAGAGACAAATAATCATGTTTTTTTGCAAAATGATATATATCCGCCTCTCAGAGAAATAACTACTACTAGGTTTTACACAGTCAAATCAAATTGTATTGGTCACATACACATGGTTAGCAGATGTTAATGCGAGTGTAGCAAAATGCTTGTGCTTCTAGTTCCAACAGTGCAGTAATATCTAACAATCTCCAACAACTACCTAAACCACACAAATCTAACAAGTAATCTAACAATTCCCCAACAACTACCTAATACACACAAATCTAAAGGGGTGAATGAGAATATATAGATATATGGATGAGCGATGGCCGAGCAGCATAGGCAAGGTGCAGTAGATGGTATAAAATACAGTATATACATGTGATATGAGTAATGTAAGATATGTAAACATTATTAAAGTGGCATTATTTAAAGTGACTAGTGATCCATTTATTAAAGTGTCCAGTGATTGGGTCTCAATACACTATATACATGTGATATGAGTAATGTAAAATATGTAGACATTATTAAAGTGGCGTTATTTAGAGTGACATTGTTTTAAAGTGACTAGTGATCAATTTATTAAAGTGTCCAGTGATCGGGTCTCAATGCGGGCAGCAGCCTCTCTGAGTTAGTGATTGCTGTTTAGCAGTATGATGGCCTTGAGATAGAAAATGTTTCTCAATCTCTCGGTCCCAGCTTGGATGCACCTGTACTGACCTCGCCTTCTGGATGATAGCGGTGTGAACAGGTAGTGGCTCGGGTGGTTGTTGTCCTTGATGATCTTTTTGGCCTTCCTGTGACATCGGGTGCTGTAGGTGTCATGGAGGGCAGGTAGTTTGCCCCCGGTGATGCGTTATGCAGACCGCACCACCCTCTGGAGAGCCTTTCGGTTGAGGGCGGTGCAGTTTCCGTAGCAGGCTGTGATACAACCCGACAGGATGCTCTCGATTGTGCATCTGTAAAAGTTTGTCAGGGTTTTGGGTGACAAGCCAAATTTCTTCAGCCTCCTGAAGTTGAAGAGGCGCTCTTGCGCCTTCACCACACTGTCTGTGTGGATGGACCATTTCAGTTTGTCTGTGATGTGTACGCCCAGGCACTTAAAACTTTACACCTTCTCCACTGCTGACCCTTCGATGTGGATAGGGGGGTGCTCCTTCTGCTTTTTCCTGAAGTCCACGATCATATCCTTTGTTTTGTTGACATTGAGTGAGAGGTTGTTTTCCTGACACCACACTCTGTGTGCCCTCACCTCCTCCCTGTAGGCTGTCTCGTCATTGTTGGTAATCAAGCTCACTACTGTTGTGTCGTCTGCAAACTTGCTGATTGAGTTGGAGGCATGCATGGCCACGCAGTCGTGGGTGAACAGGGAGTACAGGAGAGGGCTGAGCACACACCCTTGTGGGGTCCCAGTGTTGAGGGTCAGTGAAGTGGAGATGCTGTTTCCTACCTTCACCACCTGCGGGCGGCCCATCAAAAAGTCCAGGACCCAGTTGCACTGGGAGGGGTTGAGACCCAGGGCCTCCAGCTTGATGATGAGTTTGGAGGGTACTATGGTGTTGAATGCTGAACTGTAGTCAATGAACAGCATTCTTACATAGGTATTATTTCTGTCCAGATGGGATAGGGCAGTGTGCAGTGCGATTGCGATTGCGCCATCTGTGGACCTTTTGGGGCGGTATGCAAACTGAAGTGGGTCTAGGGTGACCGGTAAGGTGGTGTTGATATGATCCTCTCAAAGCACTTCATGATGACAGAAGTGAGTGCTATGGGTGGTAGACATTTAGTACAGTTATCTTTGCCTTCTTGGGTACAGGAACAATGGTAAGCATCTGGGGACAACAGACTGGGATAGAAAGCAATTAAATATGTACGTACACACACCAGCCATCTGGCATGCTCTGAGGACGCGGCTATGGATGCTGTCTGGGCCAGCAGCCTTGCGAGGGTTAACATGTTTAAATGTTTTACTCACGTCAGCCACTGAGAAGGAGAGAGGGGGGCCACAGACTTTGTTAGCGAGCCGCAATGGTGGCACTGTATTATCTTCAAAACGAGCAAAGAAGGTGTTTAGTTTGTCTGGAAGCGTGACGTCGGTATCCGTGACGTGGCTGTTTTTGTTTTTGTAGTCCCGGATTTCCTGTAGACCCTGCCACATACGTCTCGTGTCTGAGCCGTTGAATTGCGACTCCACCTTGTCCCTGTCCGCTTGTTTGAATGCCTTGCAGAGGGAATAACTACACTGTTCATATTCGCCAGACCTCTTTCCATGGTTAAATGCGGTGGATCACGCTTTCAGTTTTTCGCGAATGCCGCCATCCATCCACGGTTTCTGGTTAGGGTAGGTTTTAATAGTCAGAGTGGTTACGACAACTCCAATGCACTTATTTATAAACACACTCAGTGTCAGTGTATAGATCAATGTCGTTCTCTGAGGCTGACTGGAACATATTCCAGTCCGCGTGATCAAAACAAACTTGGAGCGTGGCTTCCGAATGGTCAGTCCAGCGTTGAATGGTTCTCGTCACTGGTACATCCTGTTTAAGTTTCTGCCTATAAGCCGGCACGAGCAAGATGAAGTTGTGAGCGATGTGCCCGTTTACAAAGCCTGACCAGAAGACCGCTCTGTCTGCCCCTTCTGCATCGCCGTTGTCTTCGGTCAGCTGCTGGGATTAGGTCCATTGTTCTGGGTGGTGGTCCGAAGAGAGGATCTGCTTCGGGAAAGTCGTAATGTTGGTAAGTTGACGTTGCTCTTATACAGTTGAAGTCGGAAGTTTACATACACCTTAGCCAAATACATTTAAACTCTGTTTTTCACAATTCCTGACATTTAATCTTAGTAAAAACGCCTTGTCTTAGGTCAGTTAGGATCACCACTTTATTTTAAGAATGTGAAATGTCAGAATAATAGCAGAGAGAATTATTTATTTCAGCTTTTATTTCTTTCATCACATTCCCAGTGGGTCAGAATTTTACATACACTCAATTAGTATTTGGTAGCATTGCCTTCAAATTGTTTAACTTGGGTCAAACGTTTCGGGTAGCCTTCCACAAGCTTCCCACAATAAGTTGGCCCATTCCTCCTGACAGAGCTGGTGTAACTCAGGCAGGTTTGTAGTCCTCCTTGCTTGCACATACGCTTTTTCAGTTCTACCCACAAATTTTCTATGGGATTGAGGTCAGGGCTTTGTGATGGCCACTCCAATACATTGACTTTGTTGTCCTTAAGCCATTTTGCCACAACTTTGGAAGTATGCTTGGGGTCATTGTTCATTTGGAAGAACCAAGCTTTAACTTCCTGACTGATGTCTTGAGATGCTGCTTCAATATATCCACATCCTTTCCCTTCCTCATGATGCCATCTGTTTTGTGAAGTGCACCAGTCCTTCCTGCAGCAAACAAACATGATGCTGCCACCCCCGTGCTTCACGGTTGGGATGGTGTTCTTCGGCTTGCAAGCCTCCCCCTTTTTGACGATGGTCATTATGGCCAAACAGTTCTATTTTTGTTTCATCAGATCAGAGGACATTTCTCCAAAAAGTACAATCTTTGTCCTCATGAGCATTTGCAAACCGTAGTCTGGCCTTTTTACGACGGGTTGGAGCAATGGCTTCTTCCTTGCTGAGCGGCCTTTCAGTTTATGTTGATATAGGACTAATTTTACTGTGGATATAGATACTTTTGTACCTGTTTCCTCCAGCATCTTCACAAGGTAATTTGCTGTTGTTCTGGGATTGATTTGCAGTTTTCGCACCAAAGTACGTTCATCTCTAGGAGACAGAACGCGTCTCCTTCCTGAGCGGTATGACGGCTGCGTGGTCCCATGGTGTTTATACTTGCATACTATTGTTTGTACAGATGAACGTCGTACTTTCAGGCGTTTGGAAATTGCTCCCAAGGATGAACCAGACTTGTGGGGATCTACAATTCTTTTCTGAGGTCTTGGCTGATTTCTTTTGATTTTCCCATGATGTCAATGCAAAAAGGCACTGCGTTTGAAGGTAGGCCTTGAAATACATCCACAGGTACACCTCCAATTGACTCAAATGATGTTGTGATACAGTGAATTATAAGTGAAATAATCTGTCTGTAAACAGTTGTTGGAAAAATTACTTGTGTCATGCACAAAGTAGATGTCCTAACCGACTTGCCAAAACTATAGTTTGTTAACAAGAAATTTGTGGAGTGGTTGAAAAACGAGTTATAATGACTCCAACCTAAGTGTATGTAAACTTCCGACTTCAACTGTATCCAATAGTTCTTCCCGGCTGTATGTAGTAAGACTTAAGATTTCCTGGGGTAACAATGTAAGAAATAATACATAAAAAAAAAATACTGCATAGTTTCCTAAGAACGTGAAGCGAGGCGACCATCTCTGTCGGCGCTATCTTGAATATGGATGTAACAAATAACTACATTTTTAATAAAGAACTGTACAAAAGATACATTAGTGACGTCAATATTTAATTAAAAGAAGAAAGAAAATACAGTTATATGACATCTGTGTATAAAACATTTACATTTGACATTTTAGTAATTTAGCATATGCTCTTCTCCAAAGCGACACTAAGTGCATTCATCTTAAGATAGCTAGGTGTGACAACCACATATCACAGTCAAATATACAGGATACAAACATTCCATTCCAGCTAAACAATGGATATATAGCATTCACATCTAAAATCCATGAATTAAACATCTGAGGACAGTAATATTTTACACACACACAAAGGTACCCATAAGCAATCATTTCTGATGAAAAAACACAAATGTGAAACATATTGTTTTGGAAATAAACTATTCAAGTGCTTGAAACATGCCTGAAGATACAATTATTGGATTTAAATAGCTTAGTGAGTATCTTAGGGGACCCCCATTATGTACTATATGCACTTTATCATTTAGGGTAAAACTATTTTCTTCAATTAAAAATGCGTACTTTTTAAGCTTCCCCTAATCCCCATTTCTGAACATACAGTACATGCGGTAACTGTGGGGCTCAATTGTGTGTGAATACATTTTGCCATATAATGTAGACTTTACTGTACTTTCTTGAAAATATTTGGTATGTTTTGTAAATTGATCTTCTCAGGCAGTTCCTCCTTAGGGCTAGAGGGCTGCCAGTATCTATTGATGAAATATGAACTGGATCTCATCTCTGAGGTTAGTTAGGGCAAGTTGCAAAATATACATTGGTGCAATTCATCCATGAAGATGTAAAACTGCTGATGTACATCCAGTTAAGAATGGCAACTTTTTGAATTTATAACCTGTCATAACCTACCATATCTGCACATATTTGAAAATAACTTTATATTGAGTCTCAGGCTGTCGTTATCTCTTAAAACTAGAGGAAGTGTCCAATCATTTCACCATATTGATTGCACCATGTCTGGTGACCTATATTGAACGTACTAGAATACATGTAGAAGGTTTAAGTAACATAGAGAAAGGGTTACGTTAAAGGTCCAATTCAGCTGTTTTTATCTCAATATCAAATCATTTCTGGTTAACAATTAAGTACCTTACAGTGATTGTTTTCAATTAAAATAGTCAAAAAATAAAGAAAATAGCTTCTTAGCAAAGAGCAATTTCTCAAGAATTTCGCTAGGACTGTCTGGGAGTGATCAGAGTGGAAAGGGGAAAACTGATAACTAGCTGTTATTGGCAGAGAGGTTTGGAACTCCTTTCTTATTGGTCTATTAACTAATTTACCGCCTAGTGATGTCACCAGGCAGGCCAAAACTCCATCCCACCCAAACAGGCTGAAATTTCAGGTGGTCTTTTTAAACAGCTCTTACACTAAAAGGGGCATTATCATAATTTTACAATGTCACAGTATTATTCCAACCTCATAGTGTGTAAATATAAAACACGAAGTTGTCACGTTTTTGACTGCCAACTTTAAAGGTTAATTTAAAGTTCTCTTAAAAAGAATAGAGACACAAAAGCAGGCTATACATTGAGTATAGTTAAACAAACGAAATAGCATTATGTTATGGGGTTAAGGATAAGTACAGGATTCAGACTACTGCTTGTCTTCAAAAGCCCTGATAGAAGGAGGATGGATGGGGCTTTTGGCATTACACAATACTCTGTTAATATTTGCCATACATATCTGTGGGATTGCAAACTCTCAGAATCAGATCTCTTGGAAGTCATTACAGAACAAAGTCCCTCTCCTCGTTAGCCTAGAAAGTAGCTACTGCAACCCTAACATGCCAACTGACATAGATTTCATACTTAATCCCATTGAAGTCAGCTTGGAGTGCGGACCAAGACAGGACGATGTCAATATCTTTCTCTGATGCTTTGCTCTGTCTGTCGCTCACAGTTCACTCATGCATTGCGGTCTTTGGTCAGATCAATGAAACTGTGTGCATTGGAGTAGATAAGTCACATACGTGTAGCCTAGGTCAGTAGAATGAACATGAACCCAATTGTCCTGACAGACAGCCTTTCTTAAACAAATAATTAAATCACTCCATATATCACTGGCAGGCTTAATGATCTACTCTCCTGTCAGTCAGAGTGATTATAAGCTTCTAACCTTCTTTTTTCTATCTTCTTCTTCTAGGAAATGGATTATTAGAGACTGTTATATCACTGCCAGTCGAAGGAGGCAGCTAATCCCCTTGCCTCCCCTCCTTGTCACCATGCTCAGATATAGACAGCCACCAAGGTGCAGACACTCACAGTCACACTCATGGTGCATCTTAATACTCTAAAGTGGCCTCCTCTCCTCATCTCTTTTCTTTTATTCATGTTGGTCTAAGAGCCCAGGACAGGGAAATGCAATATGGTGGAAACTTACTAGGAATCAGACCTGGGTTCAAATACTATTTATTGTATTTCAATTACATTCAAAAACACTTAAGTATCTGCCTGGCAGATAGCTCAGCTTGGATGTCGACCCACTAGCTCAATCTCAACCTCGACAAGACAGAGCTGCTCTTCCTCCTGGGGAAGGCCTGCCTCTTCAAGACCTCTCCATCACGGTTGACAACTCCACGGTGTCCCCCTCCCAGACTCCTAACACCCTGTCATTCTCTGCCAACATCAAAGCAGTGACTCGCTCTTGCAGGTTCATGCTCTACAACATCCGTAGAGTGTGACCCTGCCTCACACAGGAAGCGCCGCAGGTCCTAATCCAGGCACTTGTCTTCTCCTGTCTGGACTACTGCAACTCGCTGTTGGCTGGGCTCCCTGCTTGTGCCATCAAACCCCTTCAACTTATCCAGAACGCTGCAGTACGCCTGGTGTTCAACCTTCCCAAGTTCTCCCATGTCACCCCGCTCCTCCGCACACTCCACTGGCTTCCATTCGGAGCTTGCATCTACTAAAAGACCATGGTACTTGCCTATGGAGCAGCAAGAGGAACTGCCCCTCTTTACCTTCAGGCTATGCTAAAACCCTACAACCCAACCCGAGCACTCTGTTCTGACACCTATGGTCTCTTGGCCCTCCTACCCCTATGAGAGTACAACTCCCGCTCAGCCCAGTCCAAGCTCTTCTCTGTCCTGGCAACTCAATGGTGGAACCATCTTCCCCCTGAAGCTAGGACAGCAGAGTCCCTGCCCATCTTCCGAAAACATCTGAAATCTTACCTCTTCAAAGAGTATCTTAAATAACCACACAGCACCCCCCCATCCTCACGATTCCCCCTCCCCAAAAAATAAGACACTCACACTTTACTTTTTTCTCCGCTTACTAGCTCTGACTTTGCTGATAGCTACTTTATTGAAGAAAAATATACCTATTATGACTGTGATACAGTATTGTCACGGACCAAGGTGCAGCGTGGTAAGCGTACATTTTTGCTTTATTTGGGAAAAAAGACGCCGAACAAAACAACAAACACTACAACAACAAACCGTGAAACTCAAAGGCTATGTGTCCTAAACAAAAGTCAACTTCCCACAAAGACAGGTGGAAAAAAGGGGTACCTAAGTATGGTTCTCAATCAGAGACAATGATAGACAGCTGCCTCTGATTGAGAACCACACCCGGCCAATCACAAAGAAATAGAAAACATAGAAATAAAGAAACTAGAATGCCCACCCTAGTCACACCCTGGCCTAACCAAAATAGAGAATAAAAACCTCTCTATGGCCAGGGCATGACAAGTATGTGGTTGTCCCATCTAGCTATCTTAAGATGAATGCACTAACTGTAAGTCGCTCTGTATAAGTGCATCTGCTAAATGACTAAAATGTATATGTATTTAGATAACTATTTGGATAAGTAGTAGAAGTAGTTGTAGTAGTAGCTGAATATTGGAAACGTATTTGGAAATACACTTGGAAAGTATTGGCATGTATTTGTTGAAAATACTCAAATACAGACAGTGTATTTTCAAATACAAATATTTAAATACTCATTATACTTTTGAACCCACTTCTGTTTGTTATTATTATTAATATTTGAAATGTTTTTGAAAATGTGTATTTGAAAATAGTTTCAAATAGTATTTATAGAAAATTATTTGAAAATATTTTCTAATTCTTAAAGTAGAAGTATATGATTCGGCTACATTATTTGAATATGGAGTGAGCAAGGTAGGCTACAGTTGTTTACATGTATTGGACAGACAAATGTAGGGCACGTGATGCGACAGAAATTTTGCAGCCGGGGATAGAGCAAGAGAGAGTGAAGGAAGAGGCTTGGCTTGAAGTGCTGGGCATCTTGTTATGACATGCATTATCTGAATTAGGCCCACAGAAGTATACCTACAGAGGAGCGGCTTCTATGAAGGAACTTTGAATGTCTTTGAACTTCCGAGAGTTAGCTTAACGTTGGACCAGAGATAGATAGCTAACAAGCTTGTGTGCATAGTGGCACCAGAATTAAAATAAAAACACATCTTACCATTTTGTAGTTAATAAATCCAATGTGAAATGTGATAATTATAGTATACTTCACTAGCATTGAAAAAGTGAATCCATTCTAATTAAAAATATCTCTCCCTAATTTCTGAATGACGCTTGTAATGTCAGTGGGGTACAGTAGCCTATGCTTCGTAGGGGAGGGGCAGGTAGACTACACATGCACACACACTGGCAAAGATTTCCAGCTGGCAGGCAGACACTGGAATAAGTTCCTGAGTGACAAAGTGAGGGTTTTGCGTAGGCGCTTTGTTGTGTTTTTTGTGGGACTGGAAAAAAATGCCTGGAACGTAAAATAACGTTATTAACCGGTTCCCATTCTTTTCAAATAACGATTCTGTTCTGGAACAGTATAGATCACATTCATTCACGGGTTCTGATTCTGTTCCTCAGAAAATGTCCTTCTTTATTGGTTTTCGGATCTGTTCCTGAACCAGTTCCAACCCCTGATTTAAAATACAAATATTTAAATACGCATGTATTTGAACTCTGCTGGGAATTGGACTTCACTTGTCCAATCACAATAGTGCACCAAATTAAGGAAAGGAGACAAGGATCAAGGAAGCCACTAGACGCTATTGAGACACCCACACAATCTCTCAAGGCTTTTATTTGAGGAGTCAGGCTTTAAGCCGCTGCCATGATTAATCTTATCTCACCACCTGAGCTAAAGTGGGACACTGAAGCTGTTAAGTCAAGCCCATGCTTAGCTAGTTAAAGGCCAGTAGACGGCTTAATGCTTTTGCTATAAGGCTCATAAGTAGGGTCAGGAGTTTCCTCCAACTCAAAAAAGAATTCTGGTCAGGTCACATGGACAGGGAAAACACCTGGCCCTACTTATTCTGTGAGGACTAGAGTAGAAAATAGTTGACCTCAGCTCAACCTATGCTCGACTTCACATTGCCCATATCCTGACGCCCAGATAGCCAGCAGCCAACTCTGTAATGTCATCTGTCATAATCAACAATCATTAAAGGGGAATTAAGATGACTTTCGAGTCAAGTCACATACTGTTGGGTGCATTATGCTAGATCGACAGTCTGCCCTGTAATAGAATGAATGTTGTAAATGCTCGTTTAGAGTTAACCATTAAGCGTGTAATGCGCTGACATGGTGGCTTGCCTTGGAGCAATAGATTAGATTACGTAGTGTCTGTCTGGCTGGTGCCATGATAACACACACCTTGTCTAGAATGCCAACCATTTCATATGGCAACAACCTAAGGTTATTAGAGTTGACTGAGCTTTGACGGTTGATCATTCTTGGTTGGGGCAGTAGCCTCTTGTGTAATCATGGATGGATATCAAGACAAAGAAACATCTTTGAAACATCTATCCGCCGTCTTTGGATTTCTGTGAAATCAAAGCCTTCTGACGACATTTCAATTACCTCTTGAACACATTGTTTCAATGCAAAGCCTGAAAAGAGAGTGGTTTGCAGGTGATAGCGAAACAAAATAATGAGATACGAGCTATCTGTGGGGATAATTGATGCCATGTTTTAACTAGAAATCGATATAGGGGAATAACGTCATGCTTTCGAAGGGATAAAACATGTAATCCTCTGTGATGCTGTAATGTAATGCTGTCTACAGATGATAGCCTCGATCTCAAGAGACCCCGAATTGGCCTTTTTAATTCACTTAAAGTGAAAGATTACGCCCCATGTGTAAGCCTGAATATCTAATTGCGAGTGACTGATGGTACAGTATAGCGGGGATCTCTCTGGTAATTAAATAGGCAGTAGGCACTGTGGAAATGACAGAGATGGCATCAGCTCTGATTAGTAAGAGTGAATTGTAGTACTGTATGAAGTGCGGGTGTGTCCCCATAAATTACGTTTGTTAATGGGCCAATGCATGCATTTCACAGCAGGGCTGACCCGAGATCAATGTGTGCATTGTGAACAGGACAGAAGCTTTGCTGTTGTGCTTTGGTTTTGTAACACCTGCATAAAACGCCTGTTTTAAGGGCTACAAAGGATTTTATTGGTTGTTTGCGATTTGGTGAATCAAATCAAATCAAATCGTATTTATTTATAAAGTCCTTCTCACATCAGCTGATATCTCAAAGTGCTGTACAGAAACCCAGCCTAAAACCCCAAACAGCAAGCAATGCAGTTGTAGAAGCACGGTGGCTAGGAAAAACTCTCTAGAAAGGCCAGAACTTAGGAAGAAACCTTGAAAGGAACCAGGCTATGAGGGGTGGCCAGCCCTCTTCTGGCTGTGCCGGGTGGAGATTATAACAGAACATGGCCAAGATGTTCAAATGTTCATAGATGACCAGCAGGGTCAAATAATAATAATCACAGTGGTTGTCGAGAGTGCAACAGGTCAGCACCTCAGGAGCAAATGTCAGTTGTCTTTCCATAGCAGAGCATCGCCACCGCTCCCGCCATCCCCAGAGAGCTGAAAACAGCAGGTCCGGGACAGGCAGCACGTCCGGTGAACAGGCCAGGGCTCCATAGTCGCAGATAGGCCTATTTCCAATTATCCTAATTCATAAAGGATCTGGAATGTCTATGAGTGATATCTTAAGGCCATAGATCTTTATGTACCCCCAGACACAAACAAATCATCATACTACCCATTTATGACTGAATTGAAATTGAACAAAGTACAATTTGATGATTGCATGGTGTGAACGTTTTGGGGCTTTAGTCCCCAGCTGGTTGCACGAAGTGAGTGCAGGCACGCGTTAAATTGGGATTAAGGAAGAATACTAGTTTCCACCACCCAAAATAGGTTGGCTCTCCAAAATAATTTTTAAACTGACACTGATATTCAACTGCCACTGTAAATCTGTTTTCTCCATCAGTATTCAGGGGATGTGATAAATACTATTTGATTTGAAAGGGGTTCCGGACCACTACACTCCCTTCCAAGTCAACTAAGACTTGGGTCCATTGCTGGGGCTGGACTATAGGCAATGGTTCTTCTCTGCATGTCTAAACTTTCACATTTGTGAGACATTTGTAAATAGACTAATTCTGCGGGGTTCATCTTTAAAGAAATGTTGGAACTTTGAATATGAAGGAGGGCGATATGGGTCATCTCGTGGCTATCTTAATGTGACACACACATTTCAAGTTAGAATTCACCACTCTTAGTCTTCCTCAATACTTGACTATTTCTTCTCATTCCATTCCATGGGGTTCTTGGGTTCTGGAGCTAAGGTGACTTTAAGGAACCAGTGGCATTGGACATGATATGCATTCAATATCATCTACAGTGACATTTGTTGAAAATACTACCTACTAGCCAACATCTAATGGTGCATGCATCTAGCATTTCCTCCTGTTTCAGTACCTCCCAACCAAAAGCTACTTAAATAACTGTGCCCTCTGATCTGTAGAAAACAATCTGATGCGAGGCATAAAGAGTGTCACCAACAATATAATCTGATGGAATTTTTATGTGTTTAATAATAAAACCTTTAATATAACATAAAAATGGCATTTCTAGAATCACTTTATGTTTGTTTTTTTGCATCGTGTAGTGGGGTCACCTTTGCAACCGTGGTTGGTTGGGCTTGATTACCTCTTTCTTAGAGGAAATAGAGAGAGAGGATTTTTTTTACCTCGTATTGAGGATATCTTTTCAAATAAAAAGTTTGGCTTAGCGGAGTAAATACAAACTCTATATCACTGACAGAACTGGATTCAAAAACGATTTAAAATATCTCAATTACTTTCATATTCATTTCAAAGTAAGTATTCAGTTATTTTTTTATTTTAAAAGACACGTAGTAGAATATTGGAATGTATTTGGAAATACACTTGGAAAGTATTGGCATGTAATTGAAAATACTCAAATACACAGACTAAAAACATTTAACCGATGTATTTAAAAATAGTATTTCAAATACGTATTTGAAAATACTTTCAAATACTTCTAATAGAAGTAGTTGATTCGGGCTACATTATTTGAAAATACTGAAATACACAGAACATAAGTATTTAAATAATAAATAATCAAATACACATGTATTTAAACCCAGGTCTAATCACTGATCATGCAACAATAACTACATTGCTATGTCTCAATGCAACTGATACATTTCTTCATAAACTGCAAGTTCCAATGGTGAATTGTATTAAGGGATTTACAGTATGTCAGAGGGTACAATGTCATGGAAATCTTGAGGTGGCCAATGGGACTATCCTAACCTTCTACTGTGCTTATAGGCAACGCCTTTACCTATTGAGTAATAAATAATCATGTTAATGACTAGTCCTCACAGATTTTTACAGTGACTCGTTTTGCTGATAATTTATCCAGCGTTACTCTGATGGGTTCTCTTGTCTCTCAAAGTGATGAATAGCTTTTTATAAAGAACTTTATAGCTGTAGTTTGATATAACACATATTTCATAAGCCATAAAGCTGACACATTAACTCCTCGTGCTGGGGTACAAATCAGAAGGTCAATACTGATGAGATCTCCACAAAAAGCAAAGTTTCTGAATGAAAATGTTTTCCCACTGTAGAGATACAGATATACAAATAACATGGCATGATCATCTTTACCCAAATAGCTCTCCTTATGTAGGCATTCATAAAGCCTTTATAATTGCTACATAAGAAGACATTATACATCTACTTCACACCCAACATTCTTACCCCTACACATTCATCTGCATTCATACACATTTCACCATCAGCATTACTCTTAATATGTTTCTAATCATTATTTCTTAAAGGGTACATTAGAACAATTAGAAATGTATTTCTCTTTACTAAGTGCTGTACAGTATATATGTTGGGGTCTTTAAGTGAAAAGCTCTTAACCTCCATTAAGATGAATCAGATACACCGAAAGGTGACCAGGGTCAGAATGGAGTTGATTGGCTAAAAGGAACTAGTGGTCACTGGACAGTCTCCGAATCCGTTCACACCATTACCCTCCGATACTAACCCTGGGTAAAAAAGCTGTGGTTAAGAGTGTTCCATATAAGCCTCCCGGGTGGCGCAGTGGTCTAGGGCACTGCATCGCAGTGCTAGCTGCGCCACCAGAGTCTCTGGGTTCGCGCCCAGGCTCTGTCGCAGCCGGCCGCGACCGGGAGGTCCGTGGGGCGACGCACAATTGGCCTAGCGTCGTCCGGGTTAGGGAGGGTTTGGCCGGTAGGGATATCCTTGTCTCATCGCGCTCCAGGGACTCCTGTGGCGGGCCGGGCGCAGTGCGCGCTAACCAAGGGGGCCAGGTGCACGGTGTTTCCTCCGACACATTGGTGCGGCTGGCTTCCGGGTTGGAGGCGCGCTGTGTTAAGAAGCAGTGCGGCTTGGTTGGGTTGTGCTTCGGAGGACGCGTGGCTTTCGACCTTCGTCTCTCCCGAGCCCGTACGGGAGTTGTAGCGATGAGACAAGATAGTAATTACTAGCGATTGGATACCACGAAAATTGGGGAGAAAGGGGGATAAAAAAATAGAAAAAAAAGAGTGTTCCATATAAAACCAGTAAAAGGTGTAATCAGAAATATGAAATTGCATCTTCTTTATAGCTGCAAAGCCTTGACCCGTCGTTAGCTGTGTGTGTTTAGAATCACTCAGCCTCTGAGGATGAAACAGGAAATTCAATAATGGGGAGTGTGTTAAAAAACAAAGTGTAATCATGAAATAGGATTAAGAAGAGCATGGAGTGCATGTAGGAATATTATACTTGGTGATGTGATTTTTTACCTCTAAACGTCTAAGCTGTCGGGGGGGGTTTACTAAGCTAACATATGGAATTGTTTTAATAAGATGGTCATACCATTAGATATTTGAATTCCATATGAACTTGGGAGAGACGAAGGTCGAAAGCCATGCGTCTTCTGAAACACGACCCTGCCAAGCCCCACTGCACAACTGGCCACCGAAGTCAGTATGCATACGCCCAGCCCGCCACAAGGAGTCGCTAGAGCGCGATGGAACAAGAACATCCCGGCCAGCCAAACCTTCCCCTAACCCGGACAACGCTGGGCTAACTGTGCACCTCATGGGTCTCCCGGTCACAGCCGGCTGCAACACAGCCTGGGATCGAACTCGGGTCTGTAGTGATGCCTCAAGCACTGCGATGCAGTGCCTTAGACCTCTGCGCCACTCTGGAGGCCATTTTATATATATATATATATTGAATTTGTCCTTTACTACTATAGCCCATAGAAACGCAGCAGATAACACATAAATTAATGGCAACAAAAAAATAATCTGAATTTTTTTCCCCTAAGGAATAAGGTTTTCAAGTGTCTGTCCTATATCTAGGATATAAGAAAGCTCAGGAAATATTAAAGTATATTTGGGGGACACAAAGCTACCTCCATACTTCTATTCATTTGTATGGGTTGCCTTCAGACGAGTCCAGTGACACTTGCCCAATCTGGTCGACCGCCTGAGACAGAAGTTGGCACATCAGCATTCCCGACTTCAGACAAGTCCCGTGGGGCTTGGGGGGGTCGTAGAGCAAAACGGAGAACCCCATCGTGTTCATGAGAGTCTCATCTTTCCATAGAGTGAGAAGACCAATTTTCGGGATGACTCATGGTCTGTCAAACACCGCTGTAGCTTGGATAGCAATTCACCGGATGCTGTGAATTGAGATGCAGCTCATGCAAATAACCAGATACTGTACCTCTAGCTTAAACTGACGACTTTTGATGGGGAGTTTTTTTATTGTGTTACTTAGATTGACTTACTGGTACCTCAATAGACTCTTAAGGATAATATGAACTGAATTGACAAAGACTAGGATAACTTATGTGTTGTACATCTTTCCTTCAATGCCAATTGGTACTTAACAGTAAACAGTATGTGTCCAAACAACAGTATCCATGTATAAATTGACCGCCTAAAGGCATCTTTGCACTGAGAAGAACCTTACAAAATAACGTGTTCAGTCTCTGTACCACCTCAACCCCTGATGTGGCACACAGCAATGGACCAACAGTGTAAAGAGAAACCTCTAGACACAGCACTTACGAAGTGTGTTCCAACAAATATTGCATGTTAACTAGGACACACGTTCCGCTAGCGGAACCCCCCCACAACATTCCGCTGAAAAGGCAGCGTGGGAAATTCAAAAGTATTTTTAAAAAATATGTAACTTTCACACATTAACAAGTCCAATACAGCAAATGAAAGATAAACATCTTGTTAATCTACCCATCGTGTCCGATTTAAAAAATGCTTTACAGCGAAAACACAACATATGATTATGTTAGATCACCACGAGTTCAAAAAACACACAGCCATTTTCCCAGCCAAAGATAGGAGTCACAAAAACAGAAATAGAGATAAAATGAATCACTAACCTTTGATGATCTTCATCAGATGACACTCATAGAACATCATGTTACACAATAAATGTATTTTTTGTTCGATAATGTGCATATTTATATCCAAAAATCTTAGTTTACATTGGCGCCATGTTCAGAAATGCCTCCAAAATATCCGGAGAAATTGCAGAGGGCCACGTCAAATAACAGAAATACTCATCATACACTTTGATGAAAGATACATGTTTTACATATAATTAAAGATACACTTGTTCTTAATGCAACCGCTGTGTCAGATTTCAAAAAAACTTTACGGAAAAAGCACACCATGCAATAATCTGAGACGGCGCTCAAATATAAATAACATTTCTCCGCCATGTTGGAGTCAACAGAAATACGAAATTACATCATAAATATTCCCTTACCTTTGAATATCTTCATCAGAATGCATTCCCAGGAATCCTAGTTCGACAATAATTTGTTGTTTTGTTCGATAATGTCAATTATTTATGTCCAAATAGCTGCTTTTGCTAGCGCGTTTAGTACACATATCCAAACGCTCGTGCAAGTGACGCATAACGTCGGACGAAAACTTCAAAAAGTTATATTACAAGTCGAATAAACTGGTCAAACTTAGTAGAGAATCAATCTTCTGGATGTTGTTATCATATATATCCAATAACGTTCCAACCGGAGAATTCCTCCGTGTCTGTAAAAGTTATAGAACGCAAGGCGATATCATGAGGAATGCGCATGACCAGGAACTGGCAATCTGCCAGACCACTGACTGAAACACCTCCCATCCGGTCCCACATCACAGTATACACTTCATTCAACGCTCTACCGACTGTTGACATCTAGTGGAAGGCGTAGGAACTGCAAACAAATCAATATCTTCCTGGGATTTTAATAGACGATGAGTAGAAAAAACACCAGCCTCAGAATTTCCACTTCCTGTTTGGAAGTTAGCCTGCCATATGAGTTCTGTTATACTCACAGACATAATTCAAACAGTTTTAGAAACTTCAGAGTGTTTTCTACCCAATAGTAATAATAATATGCATATATTAGCATCTGGGACAGAGTAGGAGGCAGTTCACTATGGGCATGCAATTCATCCAAAGTGAAAATGCTGCCCCCTATCCCTAAAAAGTTAAACATAATGAACATTTTCTCAATGCACATGAACTTTCATATTGTAGTGAACCCTATACGGTCTGGAGACATCTATAACCACAGTTTAACTCATCAAATACACTCTCCACCTAACTAAAGCATGCTGCCCTGATGTCCCAGTCCCCCCATGGCACTCGTCAAAATCGGACACATCACCGGTATGACATTTGATCAGATCTATACTTAGCAGTCATAACACAGATTGAGATTTAAAAACATTTGTGCTCCAGCAGGGCCTGTGAGGACCTGACTCCTGCGTCTGAGTACCCAAGGATTCATTGTGATGTTAATCTACTTTTATCCAGTAGGACCCTAAAATAAACCTGCTGCTCTGAATGAGCTTTCATTCCTCTTTGCCTGCCTCTCTCTCATAGAGCCCATGCTGCAGAAGCTTTGGGGCTGACTGAGTCTGTTATGTCACAGCTAAAGCTATAGAGCTAAAGTCATAGGAGAGAGGGAGGGGGAGGGGAAGAGAGAGAGAGCAATGATGACCCAAAGTACCATAAAAGGGTTCTTATTTTGAAACAAGAAACAATGACCGTCATGACTTAAATAAAACGTTAAATAAAATTATCAATTAGCCATTTAATTCTGTTCCTGTCCCACCCTTCCTTGCTACCCAAGAGTAGTAAAGCCCCCTTTACTGGCTCATATAGCCGACCAATCAGCCTGTTACCAACCCTTAGTAAACTTTTGGAAAAAATTGGGTTTGGCCAGATACAATGCTATTTTACAGTAAATGAATTGACAACAGACTTCCAGCACGCTTATAGCGTGCACAGCACTTACACAAATGACTGATACATGGCTGAGAGAAATTGATGATAAAAAGATTGTGGGGGCTGTTTTGTTAGACTTCAGTGCGGCATTATCGATCATAGTCTGGTGCTGGAAAAATGTATGTGTTATGGCTTTACACCCCCTGCTATACTGTGAATAAAGAGTTACCTGTCTAACAGAACACACAGGGTGTTCTTTAATGGAAGCCTCTCTAACATAATCCTGGTAGAATCAGGAATTCTCCAGGGCAGCTGTCTAGGCCCACTACTTTTTTCAATCTTTACTAACGACTTTGAGTAAAGCCAGTGTGTCTATGTATGCGGATGACTCTTAACAAAGACCTGCAGTTAGTTTCAGAATGGGTGGCAAGGAATAAGTTATTTCAAAAACCAAAAGCATTGTATTTGGGACAAATCATTCACTAAACCCTAAACCTCAACTAAATCTTGTAATGAATAATGTGGAAATTGAGCAAGTTGAGGTGACTAAACTGCTTGGAGTAACCCTGGATTGTAAACAGTTATGGTCAAAACATATTGATACAATAGTAGCTAAGATGGGGAGAAGTCTGTCCATAATTAAGCACTGCTCTGCCTCATGTTCAGTCATGTGGTCAGGTGCCACAAAGAAGGAAAATTACAACTGGCTCCGAATAGGGCAGCACGGCTGGCCCTTAAAAGTACACGGGGAGCTAACATTAATAATATGCATGTCAATCTCTCATGGCTCAAAGTGGAAGAGAGATTGACTTCATCAGTACTTGTTTTTGTAAGAAGTGTTGACAAGCTGAATGTAACGAGCTGTCTGTTTAAACTACTAGCACTCAGCTCGGACACCCATGCATACCCCACAAGACATGCCTACAGAGGTCTCTTCACAATCCCCAGAACAGACTATGGGAGGCGCATAGTACTACATAGAGTCATGACTACATGGAACTCTATTCCACATCAGGTAACTGATGCAAGCAGTAGAATCAGATTTAAAAAACAGGTCAAATACACCTTATGGAACAGCGGGGACTGTGAAGAGACACATACACAGGTATAGCCACACGTATAAGCACACAAGCGCTAACACACGCACTCTACACACGTGCATTGTAATATTGTTGTACTGTATGGTGGTATTATACATTTTGTATTGTAGATATGTAGTGGTGTAATAATGTTATATGATGTACTGTTTTATCTTTTGTTTTATATGTAATGTAAGTGCCTGAATGTGTTTGGAACCCAGGAAGAGTAGCTGCTGCCTCGACAGTGGCTAATGGGGATCCCTAAGAAATACAAATACAAATCCAAACCTGGCCCTATAGTGCCTGGGAACAAATTGCTCCTTTCCGCTTAAAGGAACAATAGCAACAAAAATCCATACATTTGATCAAATCCTGAGCAATTAACTAAATGAGCAGCATCTTTTATCTCATATGACAGCCCCTATGACCATTAGAGGGGATAATTCACGCTGTTGATAGGTGTGTGTGTGTGTGTGTGTGTACGTGGGGGGTCACTGACACTCTCAGTCACCCTGATCAGGCGAGGCCTACTCTCATTTTCTTACCAATAATTACGAGCACACATTCGTTAAATACATCCATCTTAAATCTCCAAGATGTCAGCAGAGGTGATCCGGGGGCATACATTTGCAATTACAATCCTGCAAAATATTCCCCGTAGCCCTTTTGTCTCATGTTATAGCCCTTTTGTCTCATGTTATCGATTCTTATGTATGGGAATAGAAAGGCCTCTATGATTAGAAAGATACTGATCATCACAAATTTTACATGTAAAACGTAATATCCTAGCACATTGCCGGATCATCTTTCACCTATGTCGGCCTATTGCCTGCGTTATTACTACACTAATGGGTTGTAAAACACTTGAACCATCACAGATAACCTTGACTATACAGCTCCCAGAGACCTCTTCATCTCCGAATACACCTCCCCCTCATCTGTTGTTTGTTTCTGGTTTGACCAGGATCTTTGGGTTGAACATGGGCTCCATCCAATAACAAATAATTGGGCTGATCATTCTTGGCAGAGAAATGTGAAAAGTGAGTGAACAAGTGAGTTCCTAGAAGGCAAATAGTGAGTTCCTTGAAGGCAATCATTTGCAACTGGATCCCCACGCTCAGACTTGTTCAGTCTGTATGCCCAACCCTGTCATCTATTTGCATATTCTTTATAATTTCAGACGTAATGGATATAGTCATTAAGATTGGGAGATTGAGCTTTGGCTTCAGTTTCAACCTGGCCTGTCTAGCTCTTTCTGGAAGGGGCATGCGTGTTCTATACAAACACACCGTTTTAAGCCTTTAGGGCCTTCACATGAACGATTCAGTTCATAAAACGATGCGATGAAGCATGAAATGAAGCATCCCCTGTGTTATTTACATAGATTTTTTTTTCTATGACAATTCTCTTACAGTAGTATGGAAAGCGTGGAAGCACTGTGACAAGCCTGTGTCAGATGATTTAGATATGTCGGGCCACAGTGTCAGGGACTCTGGACTGTGAAAGTACAGCCAATTCAAATATAACACAGACATTATAACAAACTCTTGGGAAAAGATTTCCTTGAAAAACGGGATTAATAGCAATCCAATTGGTTCCACTGAGGCTAAATAGCGTGGTGAATGTAAACAGGTTCCCTCCGGATGCACGCTAACCTTTGCACAATGTGGACTAATACCATGTGGAAATGTGATACTATTTCTTCATTGCCCATTTGATTCAATAGGGTAGGCTTAAATAACGAAAGTGAAATAGGACTAATAAAGGGATTATGTATCTGGTAATACATAGCATTGATGAATTTGCATACAGAGTAGTTCACCACCAATGAGAATGTCATCACTAATTTGTTTTTATGCAGTACGGAAATTGCATTTTTTTCATAATTACATTTAGGATTATATTTACACATGCTAATACATTCGTTATTATATGACTCATATGACATGGGAAAACAGAACAAAATACCAGATGCGGAAACTGGGCTTTCTGAAAAAGCACCACTCTTAGGTTGGTTATGTCATGAATTATATTACATCCTTAGGAACAGCTTGTCTATCGGACAAATTGTGCAACATTTTGGCAGCTATTTAATAATGACATAAAGCTGAGCAAACATTGACTGGAACAATGCACAGCAATGCCATGACAGTTCCATGAAACATTTAGAATTTTGGATCACACCCAAAGTATATATTATGTTATATAACATCTTGGGGAGTGAGCAAAGTGACTTTCAGAGTGAGTCTACCTCTATGGGGCCTCTGAGAGTGACCCGACTATAACCTTATGGAGGTTGCCACACACATACACTTTGTTTGGGGGAATATTGGACACATCTGAAATGACACCTTATTCCCCATATAGTGCACTACCTTTCACCATTTTATTTTACCTTTATTTTGACAGGGAGTCAATGCTGAGACCAAGGTCTCTTTTCCAGATGAACCCTGTATAGCACCACAATACACATCAACATAAAATAAACACATCAAACTACACATTCATATACACATTAAAATACACTTTATTATACACAACAATACACGAAAAGCAAAACACAATGATAAAAAACAGACACATTCTACAGTAAAAAGGTCCCCTAACAACCATCTGAAATGCCCTAGAGGCTCCAATTCCTCCCATTTTAAAGTGCATTGGAGATCACTCCACATGTAAGGTGCTACTAAGCTAACATATGGAATTGTTTGAAGATGGTCCTACCATGGATTATTTAGCTATTTGGTTTAGAATTTTAAGACCCCTTTAGGTATATATATATATATATATATATATATAATATATTTAGAAATGATTTGATAAAATATTGCATTTGGCCTTTAACATTTACTATAGCCCATAGAAACACATTGAATAACACATTCATAAATGGCAAAAAAGACAGTAAAATATATACATCATAAGGAATAAGTTTTGGAAGTGTCTGTCCTATATCTAGGAGATATACATCCCCAAAGCCTATTCCTCTATTGGCCGCCTTTCCTTCCAGTTCTCTGCTGCCAATGACTGGAACAAACTGCAAAAATCACTGAAGCTGGAGACTCATATCTCCCTCACTAACTTTAAGCACCAGCTGTCAGAGCAGCTCACAGATCACTGCACCTGTACATAGCCCATCTGTAAATAGCCCATCCAACTCCCTCATCACCATAGTGTTATTTATTTTGCTCCTTTGTACACCAGTATCCTACTTGTACATTCATCTTCTGCACATCTATAACTCCAGTGTTTACTTTCTATATTTTAATTATTTCGCCACTACGGCCTATTTATTGCCTTACCTCCCTTATCCTACCTAATTTGCACACACTGTATATAGACCTTTTCTATTTTATTATTGACTGTATGTTTGTTTATTCCATGTGTAACTCTGTGTTGTTGTATGTGTTGCACTGCTTTGCTTTGTCTTGGCCAAGTCGCAGTTGTAAATGAGAACTTGTTCTCAACTAGGCTACCTGGTTAAATAAAGGTGAAATAAAAAATTAAATAAAAGATATATACATATATATTAATATGCACTACTGTTAAAAAGTTAGGGGTCACTTAGAAATGTCCTTGTTTTTGAAAGAAAAGCACATTTTTTGTCCATTAAAATAACATCAAATTGATCAGAAATACAGTGTAGACATTGTTAATGTTGTAAATGACTATTTAAGGAATATCAACATAGGCGTACAGAGGCCCATTATCAGCAACCATCACTCCAGTACATGCAAAGCCTAATTGATCATTGACCCTTTTGCAATTATGTTAGCACAGCTGAAAATTGTTCTTCTGCTTAAAGAAGAAATAAAACTGGCTTTCTTTAGACTAGTTGAGTATCTGGAGCATCAGCATTTGTGGGTTCGATTACAGGCTCAAAATGGCCAGAAACAAAGAACTTTCTTCTGAAACTCATCAGTCTATTCTTGTTCATGAAGGCCATTCCATGCGAGGAATTGCCAAGAAACTGAAGATCTCGTACAACGCTGTGTACTACTACCTTCACAGAACAGCGCAAACTGGCTCTAACCAGAATAGAAAGAGGAGTGGGAGGACACGGTGCACAACTGAGCAAAAGGACAAGTACATTAGAGTGTCTAGTTTGAGAAACAGATGCCTCACAAGTCTTCAACTGGCAGCTTCATTAAATAGTACCCGTAAAGCACCAGTCTCAACATCAACAGTGAAGAGGCGACTCCGGGATGCTGGCCTTCTAGGCAGAGTTCATCTGTCCAGTGTCTGTGTTCTTTTGCCCATCTTAATCTTTTTATTTTTATTGGCCAGTCTGAGATATGGCTTTTTCTTTGCAACTCCTCCTAGACAGCCAGCATTCCAGAGTCGCCTCTTCAAATTATTATAATTATATACTCAACACTTGTCGACATGAACCCAGCTGCTCTCAGTCAGATTCCACAACAGATACAAAGGAAGCCGTTGGAGCTTGTCTAGTGTGAGAGAATTGAAATGTCCTTGGCAAAGAACTGACCTTCCGAGGCATGAATGGCATCCACCAGTACCCAGAATCTGGACCTAAAATGGGATGTGATGAAGGCTCCTTTCCAACTGTAGAATTATTGACATACAGTACATTATCCATTAAATATCCATTAATTTGTCAACTAACATGCCGGTATTTTGTCTACTGAACTTGTTGACCCTATTTAACTGTGACCATAGAGATGTTCTATTTAATTATGTGTGTGACAATGTATGATATATGTGTCTAACTGTTCATGTCTGTTCATTATGTTGCGTAATAATATTTCTGTTCTATTCTAATGTGTATTTGCCGATGGGGTGAGAGGTAACTATGCATTGCCCTATAAATTAAATTGGCAATAATGTATTCAGTACATGCAATCATGTAAAGTCTCTATACGATGTCCCAGTGGAAATCTCCAGCAACCCAAGTTCATATGTTATGAATACAGACAGATTAAATAAGAATTTCCTTAAACCCCTCAAGTAGGATTTGAAATCATCAATCAAAACACTGCAATACAGTACATTTAATGGATTAAAAAGGCAGACAAATAAACTTGATCAAAAAGCTGATTTCATCCAGGCCTAGTTATGAAATATTATTGTTCTGTATTACTGTGTAGTAATATTATCATCCAATCATCGCATTACCGAAAGGGAATGCTTGCCTATGTGCTGGATGTTAGTTTGTGTGTTACATGTACATGGTATATGATGAATGCTCACAATATCAACCAGGGACTTTTCAGTAAACACAGCCTTACAGTCTTTGCAACTATTTCACACCATGTTTTTCTTCGCCTACATTACTGTCATTAATTGATACCTGCGTCAGATGTGTTTTTTCTATTCTGTATGGGTCGACATGAAAGTGACCGGGGCTGCCGTTATGTGGTTTTTCAAATTAAGACATGGGCCTTTCACATGAGGAGATAGGGATACATGAGTAGTTCTTCTGACTTGACCTGTAGAACCACATGATCCCAGACCAGGCTGGCTCCCCTAGCTATATATCTGCTGCTCCACATTCTTCGCTGCTTTCAGACTAAGAAGGAGAAAATAACATGTCCCCCTTACCAAAATATCAATATTTTATATTATCACTCTGTAGGTACATGACACCACAGCATATTTAATCCTTTTGATACGAGCTTACTTTTCTTTTGTTTACCCTAGATTACAAAAAGACAACATTAAAGAGCCACTTTTACAGAAGTAGTCTAGTAAGTTGATGTGTATTATTGTTTTTTGAATAGTTTTGCTATTTTAGGCCCATTTTATAATGAGTATTTCTGTTTTTGAATTTGGCGCTCTGCTATTTCACTGGATGTTGGCCAGGTGGGATGTCCCATGTACCCTAGTGAGGTTAATATGCTCTCAATCTGTGTGATGCATACTGATGAGTACTTTTCTCATGATTAAGGCATGAACACATGAACACTCAACACTGCCATCTGCTGTTGAAGGGAAACTTTTAAGTAAAGAAACAGGTATGTTTGACATTGGCAGCAAGAAAAATGCTGACACCTTTTAACAAAGTATATTTTATTGTATTGAGGGTTTCATATAGACATCTGTTTTTCATTCAGTTGAAAAAAATGTCAAGCATAATTTAAACCGGTATTCAATGATGTCAGTGGTTATTTTCACTACCATAATCTTCTCAAGAATAGTTTTCCTGCTTTGTTGTATTTGAGGACATACTATTAATGAATTCCAATAGGTTGAAATAATATAAAATGAAATTTGAAATATCAATCACTCAATATGAAACAAATGATACCCAGTTTAGTCAGTCCTGCCCTCAGGTCTGTACAAGGAAACTATTTTTTTGTCTTTTTTTCATTCGTCCACCTTTGATACAGTCCCAAAATGTTTTGCAGGTCAGCAGTCAAGGTTTCAAGACATTGGACTTTTACAGAAGCAAAGTGTCACTTGTCACATCATCATCATGATGCGTTTTGCATCATATGATGCATTTTACAACATTATGCTGATGTGGCAAGTGACACTTTGCTTCTTGAAAGTCCAGTATCTTGAAAACGTATCTGTTGACATGCAAAACATTGTAGGACTGTATCAACAGTGGACGAAAATATAGTTTTTGAGTGGAATTTTCCTTTAACTTCGATAGCTTTATTTCCCCGTCCCTCAATGTCTGGGGAGACTGAGGGGTGTGGCATCAAGCCACGTTATTATTTCCATGTGCCTAGTTGAAAAGCTTAACGGTGCTCATAAAGTTTTTTTAATCAACTGCCAGAAAGAGAATGTAACAGTGTGGGAGAATAAAACATAAGAGCGAGAGTGAAACTTACTATTTTTACCCTCACCATAAAAATAAGAGTAACTGAAATCTCCTTTCATTGTTTCACATTTCATAATCAAACTGCCTTATTCTTAATTGGCATATTCAAATATCTTTGGACATAATATAAGGAGCCATATTTGGCTTGAACATTTTCCAATGAACACAAACAATAAAACAAATCAAACACACAAAAGTGCCTATACTGACCATTCCAAACCCTCCACCAAATATCTTCACAATAAAACCTTGTACAGGTATTAAGTCTATGATCTTTTCCGTCGGCTTTCAACGTTTCTGAAGTTGACGGGTCTAATCTTCATCTCGACGAACTGGATTGAATACTCGTGTCCCTTCCAATGGAACCAGTTGATACCCTGAAAAAAGTATACTTTTTTTTTACATGTTTACATTTTACACACCGCAGTATTTCAAAAGTATGTGTAATAAATAATACATGTAATAATCTTGTTTCATACTCTGACCAGAATATAATATATATATATATATATATATATACACACACACACACACACACACACACACACACACACACACACACACACACACACACACACACACACACACACACACACACACACTTTGTGATAGCAGAAAGGGAGTCAATACATTGTAGGCCACACTTTCTGTACCTTGCTGTGACTATTGTCACCATATTTTCCCATGAGGTTGACACGATGGCAGTTCTTGTACCAGAAGGCACCCTTATAGGACAGTGCACAGTTGGTTACTGCAATGTCGTTGTCATTGTCGTACGTGGAGAAGGGCCGACCATGGTGATAGATCAAAGAGTCACCTAGGAAACAAGAGAAACACATTGACTGGTGTGAAGAAATATGGATAGTTCAATCACAGTTATATTGTGTCTTTTATTGTGACTTTTTTTACTGTAAAGTGTATTGGTATATTTCAATGGAATTTTAATAAAGTTAGATCTGACTAGATTTTCTATGCAGGAGCACTAATAAACACAGCTATTATCATAATTGTACTTACCTGCTGTGCCGCTGTATCCTCCTAAGTACAACTTGTAGCGGCTACGTGGCTCTGCGATGGTGAACTTGTCATACTGAGCGTAGGCCGACTTCCCGTTGTCCCTCAGGTCCACACGCAGCTCGTACTGGCCTGATGCCGTCATCTTGTGGAGGTTGGCCAGACCTGAAACGACAGGAAATGACATCACAGTGCCATTCCTGTTTCCTATGGCTCAATTGGTTGGAGCATGGTGATGCAACCCCAGGATTGTGGTTTGACTTCCGCATTGGCCACAAATACTGAATAAAGGGAGAAAATAAAATACAAATAAAGGAAGGGTGGAGAGATGTGGACTCACCAAACCAGAATTCATCATTCATGTCCCCAAAGCCACCGGTGTAATTCTTCCAGTTCCTGAAGAACTCCAGATTTCCATTCTGGCGCCTCAGGAACACCTGTAAAGAGAGTTGACAGAACCTGCCATTTACAAGCCCTGATGTCTTTGGTTTGGCTTCAGTGTTATCACAAACATGTAAAGGTCAATCCAATCAAACCTGGAGTTTAGACTTGTGTGTGTGTGTGTGTGTGCGTGCGTGTGCGTGTGCGTGTGCGTGTGTGTTCTTCACCATCCATCCTCCTCCGTCCGTGATCATGTCACAGTAGACCTGGATGGGCTGGCTCTCTTCCCCTCCCAGGTAGATGTTGTAAGTGCCAGAGATCGTGTCTCCATTCAGCAGAGCCTGCGAGCAGTCCTTAGGGTATCTGTATAACCCTCCAACTACACACACACACACACACACACACACACACACACACACACACACACACACACACACACACACACACACACACACACACACACACACACACACACACACACATCAAAAACAGTGCACTACATAGGAAATAGAGCATCACTTGAGATCTGCTCATTGTAAAGCTGTGAGGGGAAGGAGGTGGTGTGTGTAGCAGTCTACTTACTGGTGGTGAAGACATTGGTGACGTGGCGGCTCCGCTGGGCTCCAGCGATGGCCTGTAGCCTGACGCTGTACTCTGAAGAGCCACTCAGCTCACTCATGCTGTACGATGTGGCTGTAGGGCTCAGGACAACTTCCTGTATTCAAATCAAATCAATCTTTATTCATAATGTAAAGCACTTTGGAAAATGTAGCTGTAAAATAGCCATTGATGATAGATAGTGGGGGCCAGTGTGCGGACTCATAAACCCGTACCCGGACTGTGCCGTCGGGTGAGGTGAAGGTGAGGATGTATCCGGTGATGGCGGCACGCGGAGGCTTCCAGGTGAGAGTGGCACTGTCTGTCTGGACGTTACTGGCCGCCAGGTCATGAGGAGAATCCACATCTACAGACACAAACAGGAAAGTGGAAGGATCACATACAACACTATGTTAAACGTGTTAAATAATGATATCACAGATGTCTTAATATTGAATTCATGGACAATACAATATTGCACTTCATTGAATTTATGAACAATAAAATATTACACAGTTTGATTGTTGTTTGAAAATCAGACCCAATGCTCCTATATAAAGCATCTAATTTGAGAGCTACCCGTTGTGAATTCAGTGGTGATGGTGCCACTCTTCTGTGCCTCCCTCATGGCGTACACCCCAACTGTGTAGTGGGTGGCAGGGACTAGGGAGCCCATCTCAAACTCCACCGTGTTCCCAGAAACGTGCTCCATCACTGGGGTCACTGCAGACAGCAGAGGAAAGAGACAATATCACCACCCGGTTACCACCACCAACAGTCCTATTGTGCTGTGTCTATTTGGCTAGTGATGGGGGATACCATTGATAAAAATACATAATGTACACAAATACACGTCAGCTCCTGGCAATCTGTGCCTTGGGCCTCTTGTGAAACACACACAAACCTGAGTCTGCGCTGTAGGTGATGACGTAGCCATCGACGGTGGCCTGAGCTGGTTGCCATAGCAGCAGGGCGGTCGTGTCAGTGACGTTGACAGCAGAAAGAGCTTGAGGCCTGTCCAGAGCTAAGAAGGAGGAAAATACACAGCTTTGTTACACACATAGGCCTGTAGCCACAACAGCTTCAGCAAACAAACACCTGTACTGACAGTATTATGACCTGCAAACAACCCAATGCAATGATGTCATACTTTTTCCAGGAATAATTGACTGGGGTGGACAGAGTAAAGGAGTACCATATGTGCTGTTGAGTATGAATGTATGAAGCTAATGATTTATGAAATGCTCATAATGTCTATGCATGACACAGAGACTTCTGTCTATCCTCCTCATAGCACTGTGACTTGAATGTAAACGCATTATATAATTGCATGTATTTAGTAAAAGGTCAAATGTGTAAATGTATGCTAAAGAGTAGTCAGACACCTGTGGTGATGTTCTCTGCCCCCGGGTCACTCTCCTCCAGGCCCTTCCCAGCAAAGATGGTGACCTGATAGGTCACTCCTGGAAACATGTTAGGCAACAAGGCCTGGGTCTCAGTCCCATCTGCTAGCACTGTCATTGGGCTGCCTGTTGATGAGAGAAAATATTGCATTTATGCTACTTTAAGTTCTTCTATTCTGAAATAAATATATGTTTAATGGTGCTCTTAAATCGCACTGTTAAATCCACTTTAAGGAACTGGTTTCCTTTCCTTCCTTGGTAGCAGCTGCAGATATTCACAGTTCTACACTAGTGTAAATTATTGTGTGAAGAAACCTTGTGATTACTCTATATTCCACTAGAGAGAGTGCTTTGTCCAATTTGAAAAAAAATGGAGAGGAAATTCCTCCCCCCATGCCACATGAAGCCTTTTTGAGGCCTAAAGAACTATATAAATGCAGTCCAATATCCTTATTATAATGGGTAGACTTTACTGCCACTATAAGATATGAGGCTATTCACTCACCTCCTTGGAGAGGCACATAGATGATGCGGTAGCTATCCACTCTGGCACGAGGCATGATCCAGTGGACTATGGCCGAGGACTCAGTCACTTCAGAGAAGTGGATGCCTCTTGGAGCGCCCAGGCCTGGCACAGCGATGGGGTAAGGGTTAAAAAGGCAAGCAAAAAATGAGAAAAGTTAGATTGATCTGTTTGAGTTAGATTTTTGATCAGGAATCGATTTTACTGAGGTCAGTTTATTCAACGGAATAGGCCTATTGCCCTATGGTGTGTCAATATACACAATGACAAATCAGAAAAGCACACAAAGACACACCAAATTCCAGTGAGAAAACATATTTGCTGAAAACCAACAAAGGCCCACCACAATCACCACAGCCAGAGTAAGATTGAAACCCACTGCAATCTACAGATCAACAGGGGTGCATCAGTATCACACTTCCCAAAAGGCTAAAAAGTCTGCTCTTTAGGGAGCACATTTTAATGCATGAACCAAACCATTAAACTTTTGTCAAACATGCTACAATTTTTTTTTAAAGTTGCGTCTTTAACTCTAACCAGTTTAGTGGCCAGTAAAATGTATATGTAACAGTATAACTTTAGTACGTCCCCTCGCCCCGACCTCGGGCGCGAACCAGGGACCCTCTGCATACATCAACAACTGACACCCACGAAGCGTCGTTACCCATCGCTCCACAAAAGCCGCGGCCCTTGCAGAGCAAGGGGCAACACTACTTCTAGGTTTCAGAGCAAGTGACGTAACTGATTGAAACGCTACTAGCGCGTACCCGCTAACTAGCTAGCCATTTCACATCCGTTACATATAGGCTATGAAAATTGGTCTATAATGGGCATCAGAACACATGGACTTTGAGCTGCATTTAAAGCCAAGCATAAGAAGCAGCACAATCTAATGCAAAAATATGTGTCTCCATATTCCTGAAAAGGATATCATATGGGGAAAAAGAGACGTGCAAAACCAATTTTTTAAATGTAACCTTTATTTAACTAGGCAAGTCAGTTAAGAACAAATTCTTATTTACAATGACAGCCTACACCAGCCAACGCTAGGCCAATTGTGCGCCTACCCTATGGGACTCCCAATCCCAGCTGGTTGTGATACAGCCTGGATTAGAACCAGAGTGTCTGTAGTGACACTTCAAGCATTGGGATGCAGTGCCTTAGACTGCTGCACCACATCGGGAGCCACTTGATTGGTCCCTTGATGCTCCCAGGCCTAGGACTATTAGTACATAAAATAATGATCAGTGGCAATTTAAATATTTCCCTGAAGGCATACCCCTTGGAAAAGAAAACCAGTAAAAACAAAAGGTATTATTACAAAACCAAGTCAAAACAAAGATCAGTATTGCATCTTGTAATCAAGACACCTGTTTCCAGAGAAACCAGACGAGAGATGTGAGATGCAGACCACATTGTGCTTCGGCATTTACTGATAGTTCAGATTGTCAGAAAATAGGCCCTTTATTTAAATACCTGTTCGAGCAACACCGGTAATTGGTTGGGAGCGCTGTTCCAAAGTGACACCGTACAGCTCGATTTCGTACTCGGTGCCGCCTGTGAGTCCCGTTAAAACCTTGGTTCGCTCGTCACCAAGGACGTTGACTTCTTGTGGATGAGCAAACTTTGTGGAGTCCTTAATTTTGATCACAAATCTATCAAACATGTCTTCATCTGCGGTCCAGGCCAGGCGGAAACTGTCTGAAGTGATGTCCGAGACAAACATGTGCTCCACTTCTGGCTCAGCCTCTGGTTGGAAAGAGAATTCAATTCGACGTATTTGTCGAGAAACATTCACCCAATTACTAGAAAACAAATTTGACGACGGCGACTGTCGGCGACTAGATGGAAAAGGTGAGAGAGTAGGACTCCTAGTTTTTGGTTAAATTCTCATGAACTTGCTACCACCACTCTGACATGCTTTCAAATCGTCAAGGTGCTTTGCATTCCTTTGTTATTTTATTGAGAAATAGACACGTTCATGGTTGTGGAGACATTTATTGACGTCAATTAGCAAGTCAACATCCACAATTACTATTCTCTGTGATTGTTGCATCAAGCCAAGGATTTGGCCAAAACAATCCATCCACACCGCATGCATTCTCAATGCCAGCCCTGCATTCAGTGCATTCAAAGGTAAATAAGAAAACGAGTGGTTAGGTCAACTGACATTTCATGCTGAAAATGCCATGTTGATTTGTCTGTGTTTTCCTACTTATAGTCTAGGCCTACTATCCAATCAATGGTCCATAACCATCCTCAGACATTTTCAACTGGAAATAAAGACAGTTTTTTAAATGCCTTATCAGTCTAATATTTACAGGTGAAACTTAGATATTGCTTGCTTAGCCTACCTCAAACAATTCTTAGTGACAGTGATGTGTCCATTGAAAATGGCATCCTTTACACCGTAACGTTCACAGTGTCACATTATGAGAAATCTGAGGGGAAAACACAGTTTAAAATATGAAAACATATTTTCATATTTTCGAGAGAGGAAAAAGCAGAGCACCACACTCTTCTTTGCTGTAACAATTAAGCTTCAAACTGAAAACACAGGCAAGACCTCCATGATGCTTCAAACATGAAGAGGATGAAGAAAATATTAAGAGTAATCAGATTGCTCTGGAAAAGTAAGTGAGATGTTGGAGGAGGTAGTAGGGTTGTGTGTTGAGGCTTCCCCACCAAAGTAAAGCATTGATGGCATTAATATTTAATCCTTTCTTAGAAGATTACAGTGGAAAGGCCTACCAGTTTTTTGTGATACAGTAAAAGTACAAGTTGGGAATCCATCACCCCTTGAGTAAGTAAAGTAAACCTGTGTTTTCACTTCGACTGAATAGTGACCAATCCCTCAAGCTGTCCCAAGTGACACCTCACTGTGATGGAGAAGCCTCTTTGTACAGGGCCGAATCCTAACTCCAAGTGACTTGTGTGCATCTTAGAATTTCAGCCTACAGACTGTGTAGTGTGGCCAGAGGCATCATGCACCTTATTTTTTGAGGGGGCACTGATGACCGAATTCAATGTATTTCAATGAATTGTGAGAAAAATTATCTATATCTTGTATACCTTTTATCCTACAAATTGATCAAATTGGTAGGGGGCTCATGCCCCCTCATTTTCAACAGCCATGACGCCTCTGTGGGTGGTACCTGTCACAGCCACTGTGGTCAGTGGGCGGGAGACCAGCCCAGTACTGGATACCCCAGTCAGCCTGACCTCATAGCCTATGCCAGTGATCAGGCCCCAAATGTCCAAGAAGCTCTGGTTGCCAGGGACAGTGAACTCCTGAGGTTCCAGTAGCCAGCCTGAGTCTGACACCACTATGTGAAAGTGGCCAAAGCCACCAGTAGAGGGAGCCCCTTCATGTTGTTGAGGATGATGTGCCCTCCAGGACACGCGGAAGCCGAATGGGGTGATCTCCGAAATGGTCAAGTTTTCCACTTTGGGTAATGATGCTGGAGGGAGTGGGAGTTTTTTGGGGTGAGGGGGGATTAGGGTCGGGTAGAGGAGGGGTAAGACGTGGTGAGAATACATATGGTAGTTGATGTGTGCAATGATTGCAAAAGTACTTGTAGTCGTCGGCGCAGTTGGCCCTATGACTTGTAGAGCCCCAATTCAATTAGGAGAATCTAGTCATGCACATAGCTTAAATAGATTGATATCATGTTTATAAATGGGTGACAAACTCCTAATTAAAAACGGTGGACATGTCATGTAGATACAAGGGGGTGTTGAAACACTAAAGTGAAGATTCTCATCCAAGAATATTGTATCCATCACACCTCTTTGTAATGTTCACTTGAACACTATTCAAAACCTGCAAATTTGTCCCGCTTAAACCTGGGTGGGTCCCTGGAGAGGTCATGTGTAATTCTTTCACTACTGGGACACACATTTCCGCCCTGTCAGTGTTTCAAAATAAGTGGTAAGATTTGAGTAAATTACATAGTACCTGTGACGGCATGGGCTAAAACGGAAGGGGTGCGGCGCCCATGAGAAATACCGTACAGTTCAATGTCATAGTCAGTGGCGTCCACTAGGCCAGTGACTGTAATGTTACGGACCTCGCCAGACGGCGTGAACTCCAGTGTATCAAACAGCTGTTCAGGGTCGCCGACCCGGATGACAAAGCCATCAAAGTGACCAGCCACTGTGCCCCAGGACAGGGTGAAGTTATCGGGGCTAGATTCGGACACAGCTATTGGGCCCAACTGTGGGACTGCCTCTGGACAAAAGAGAACAGTGATTTTGAATTAGGGGAGATGAGGAGTGTGATATAAAAATTTGACGTTATCTGTTTGACAGTCTAGGACTATGGTTGGAACACTAAAGTTATGATTATTTTCATGTCGGGGTTTGACTACTCATGAGCTAGTTAAGAGTAATAGCTTTTGAATTCGGAATTATAATATGTTATAATGTAACATATGGAGAAGAAAATACATGCGATGCAATACCTGTGGTGACTACGGCGAATAGGGGCTGTGTATTCTGTCCAGCGGAGCTAGCGTAGAGTTTGATGTCGTAGGTTGTACTCCCTTTGAGGCCAGTCATAACTGTGGCGCGAGCCGCTCCAGGCAGGGTGCGGCCCATGGCCTGCGAGGGCAAAGCAGACTCTCTGACTTCTACTATAAAGTTATCAAAAGCCTTCTCCCCCCTCCTCCATGACAGTGAAAGTCTGTCTGAGGTAATGTTAGAAACAACTAGCCTGGACAAGTCAGGCTCTGCAGCTACAAAGGAGAGAAAAGTCAGCATTCATTCATTTTTTTAAGGGTGGCACACTGTTACTATCCTTTTTTCCCCTCAATAAACTGTTTTCCATTTAATCCAGTGTCAAAAACTTCAAGTGACCCAGATTATAATGAAGTCAATGTGTAGTCACTAAAAATTGGTATTCTATATAGTATTTATGTGTGCTCAAGAAAAATTATCAGAAAAGCATTGCAAACTTCAATATGGAGCAAAGTGATAATGTGCTCGTTCTGGCTTTAGAAATAAATAAAACAAACAAAATAGAAATACCTGTTGATGCAATAATACTGACAGCATGGGTTCGTGATCCCTTGACAATCCCAGTGAGGTAGGCTATATAGTCAGTGCTGGGCCTTAGCCCTGTGATGTCATGAGACATTGCATTCTGGGATATGTTATATTCCTTTGGCTCCTTCAGCCAATCTGAATCAATAATCTCCAGGACATAACCGTCAAACTCTCCCTCAGTGCCATTCCAGGAGATGGAGAAACTCTCTGACGTTAAATTAGATACATACAGATTGCCAACCACTGGCTCGCTCACTAAAGGAAGAAACAGTTATTGGATTTTGAAATAAGCTAAAATGTTAAAAGCAATATGCCTATTGCCTATAAAATCACTCGTTTGGCTGCTACATATTCAATTATCTGTCTAAGGGGATGATAATAGATTGTAGATTATTTTGTTTATCAAAGATATATGAGAATAATAAGTGCAATTTCACATGGCACTCACCTCAAACCTGCCATTCTCGATAGTCTTTGAATATAATGAAAAATGAATGACATGCACATTTTAATTCTGACAATACAACGGCAAGCTTTTGGGGATGTGGTGAAGACTAAAGAAAGATACAAATATATTGCAGTGTAACACATCAGTACTGATCATAATGTGTCACATGAATAATAATAGCATTTGTGCCATATAAAGTGTAAGTGATATCATCATTATTCCAATTTAAGCCAGGTCAGGACTAGCTCTTATTCTAAAAATAGATGTGCATGTTTTGTTCAGTGTTTGTTCAGACAAGACAGAGTAAGACACTGACATAGACACAAACAGGGAAAGTGACAGATAGCCAAAGTGCCGGAGAGAGAAAGAAAGTCAACAGGACAGGGTATCCATGAAAATAAAAGGTGGCTTCAGATTTGCTAGACTTGACAAGTATGCTTTTTGACAAAAGTGTACGGTTGAATTTAGTGTCAAAATGTGACTTAAGGCAGGGGTCTCCAACTCCGGTGCTGGAGAGCTACTGGGTGTGTAATGTAAGGTTTTGTTCCAGCCCAGCACTAACTCATCTGTTTCAAATAGTAAACAATTGTAGCCTTTAGTTAGTGCTGGGCTGGAACAACAGTAGCTCTGCAGGACAGGAGTTGGCGAACCCTGGGCTAGAAGACAGTGGACATGTTGTTGGTGAGATAGTACATTGCCAAACCCAAGCAGGAGAGCCATTCATTTATGATGTTAATAACATGTATGGGTGATGATGTTAAAGACACTCCATGCCTTTGGAAGAGTTTGTTGACAAGGGAAAGGGAAAACTCTTATGTGCAGGGGAGACATTCACAAACAAGTTAAAATCATGCACACATTGCATTGAGTAGGACAATAAGTTGCCGTTTTTGTTGCACTATAGTTGGAATAAACAATGTTTCACAAATATAATATCTAAAAGAGGAGTTAATGTTGTTACAACACACACACCGTACATAGTATTCATTGTCACAGGAGGTTGGTGGCACCTTAATTGGGGAGAAACAGGCTCATGGTAATGACTGGAGCGGTGTCAAATACATCAAACACATGGTTTCCAGGTGTTTGATGCCATTTCATTTGCTCCTTTCCAGCCAGCTGTTCTCCCCTCAGCAGCCTCCACTGTTCATTGTATACTATTAGGCTACATTTCCAGTCTCTCTCGTACTGAAACCAATACATAGACCTCTAATGTCACTCAGCCGTTCTGGCCACTCAGTTAAAGCATGACTCCAACAGGCAAACAAGCTATAGGTTAATTACTCAGTCTGTGAGGATGGGGGGGTTGATGGAATGATGACGAATGGACACTGTTTAATGTGGATGGGAGGGAGGAGGTGTTGTTTGGTTTTCTTTTGCAATCATTGCAGCACATGAAAACTCACCACGATGCATGTAATGGCAGGGGGGAGGGCTTCATGCACTCAGGCCATGGGATGGAATGTGAGGAGGGGGCGAGACAGGGTGAGGTTGGTCACTTGCGGGCAGCTTGCTTGTTTCAGTTATAGGGTAAGGGTTTGTGTGGGTGAAGCCCAGCACCCTGCCCTGTGGTGAAAGACTGACACAGTGGCTGGAGGGTAAGAATGACACATGGTATGGTGTTGTTAGAATGAAACACTGTCATTGGTAAAAAAGGCTAAATTGAAGGGTTACGTCAGTGATCTTGCTTGCTACGTGCAGTGCTATGGATGCTTGAATGTGAATGGAAACAGGCAGGTGTGTGTGTATGCTGTTCACCACAGATCCCAACTGGAATAGAGAGAAATTGCTCAAAAGGCACAGTGAAGAAAAAGTAAGAAAGAGAGGGATAAGAACAGAACCTTGGGGGACACCTCCATTCGTAGGTACCTGTAGTGACTTCAGTATACACCGGCTCCTGGAAGGAGCCCTGGTGGAGCCCGTACAGGCCAATCCTATACAAAGTGTTAGGACTCAGGCCAGAAATGCCCAGGTTGAAGGCATCAGCCGACAGGGTGAGGTTCTCACTCTCTGGACCTCCCTCTAAGTTTGTCACCTCAATGACAAAGCTCTCAAACTCCCCGTCCTTGGGAGTCCAGTACACATTGAAGCTGTCCCATGTCACGTCAGAGACTGTGAGGTTGGCCACCACAGGCCTCAGCTCCTCTAGCAGACAAACAGATCATAGTACAGTCAATAAAATATACACTATATGAAATATATCATAAATCGATATTTCACATCATGTTATGTTTTATATCCCATAATCAGGGATCATCAACTAGATTCAGCCAAGGGCTGATTTCTTTCTTGAGCGGATGGTTAGGGGGCCGTAACATAATTACAAATAATTTGTATACTGCAAATTGAGTGCAAGAAGCCCAAACAAATTTCAAACCTTACATTTGTATACGATCACATGTATCTCTTTATTATGCGTGGGAATACTTTGGAATAGATTTCCAAAATTGAAATCACTTGGAGTTGATTTGCTGCAGTTTTTACAGTCTTTTATGTCCAACAATAAAAAATTAAATGCAACAACAAATAAAATCACCCGCGGGCCGCAAGTTAGGGAACCCTGCTTTATATATTCCATATATTTCACATCAACTATACAATGTATTGCAGGGATTAAACTGTGATGTGTTTCAGCAGCACTTTCTTAGTCAGTTATGATGACACAGAACACATGAATACAAAGACAGATGGATGAATGGGAGGATGTATGAAATGAATAAGGATAGGATGGAGAGAGGGATGGAGAGAAAGATGACCGATGGTTATGGATGTCTATGGCAAAGAATCACTGCTCCATGTACCTGTATTAGCAAAAGCATGAAGAGGCAGAGACTGCTCCCCCTCCACCTTCCCATACAACGAAACCTCATAACGTGTCCCAGGGGATAAGCCTTCTATAAGGGTCTTCCTGGCACTTCCTGGTACCGTGGTCACATGAGCTTGTGCCATCCCTGACAGAGCATTCACCTCCACCAAAAAGCTATCAAAGGCTTCATCTGGGGCTGACCAGGCTAGCCTCACGCTAGTGGGGCTCACGTCTGTGACATTGAGGTCCCCTAGCGTCTCCAGGCTGGAGCCCTCTGGTTCAGGTTCAGCCCCAGAGGGGATGTCCCCCGTGGGGTACAGAGATGTAGACGTAGGCCCCTCTGTGATCAGAGGAGCCAGAGGAAGGACTGTTGGATGAACAGCTCCTGTGTCAGGAGACTGTGTCGTCTGAGCACTTTTGACACTCAGAGCGACTACATCAGTAGAGGTAGACTTGGGTGCTAAATGAAAGTACATTCAAAAGGATTAAATGTGTAACCTGTAACCTCTAAAGGAGCAGAAGAAAAACAAAAAGAGTGGTTAACCTGTGGGAAGAAGATCTGGTTAGAAGAAATAACTGGTGGAGTAAAAGATTAACATAAATACCCACAAAAGCATAATGATTGATTACAGTAACAAAAGGTATATTGTCTTTTGTCTAACTTTCTCCCATTGAGGTTTGGAAGGAATAATTCTGCATTCATCACTCATCACCATTTTCTCTCTATAGTGCTGTGCAGGTTTTCTTGTTGTCAGGGACCATAAACTTCCACATGCATCGGAGACGTACATTTACACTGAGCAGCTCATGCATTAATGGCCCCTGAACAAGGGCCATTAATCTTTGAAGGTTCCGAATAGTCCACCGTAGTGACAGTACCCAGTACACTTCAAATGGATGAAGAAGCCATGCACTGCCAGTTATCCTACAACTTTGTTTATGTTTCAATATCCATATTAGGTCACCACTAGTGTACTATGCAAGCATGGATATTGCAACAGAACCCTGGTCGAACACTTTAGAGTTTGATTCATGTCTTGTTGTTTCAAGATGCATAATATGCTATTTTAACATTGTACTTTACAAGTAATACTGTAAACATTTCGGGATGAAAATGCAATGTGGATGGGATCGCAAGCAATGACAGTGAAGTGGATGAGTTTGTTGGCACAGACATACAGAGAGCAAATTGGTTGCTTTTAAAAACTCCAATGAAGGAGGAAATTGGTGTGCAAATGTAGTCTAATTGACTTTTCTGGATGTCATGCTGATCTGCAGGGAAACAGTGGAGACATTGTAACCTCTCTGAATAGCCATTCCAAGGAATACACTGATTTTCTTAATGCTTTATCTCTTCAGCTAGAAGGTATCAACTTCTCTGATAACAAACCTACTTGGGGGGGGGGGGGCACAAGGTGTTTTTAAACAACCAATAGATAGTATTGTTGCTGACAGAAAGTCGCAAATTATGCCCTGCAAATGACAGCATTTACAGTCCCAGTATCCATTGCTAAATTTGCTATAACCAATTTTAGTAATGTCCTTCATCTGAATTCCTCTGGAATAGAGAAGGCATGGATTCCTCTTCATAGTTTGAAAGCAACACTTTCCGTTTTAGGACTGCCGTCCTCAGCATGCAAGAAGTGACTGGATGGGATGAAGCTAAATGGCCATTTTGTAAAGAAGGTATTATCTCAAACCTCTAATATCATGCCATGCTTACCGATCCACTGCAGTTGAAAATCACAATACCATCATGCAAAACATGAAAGGTTTGGTTTTGAATTTCTCAACTCTTTTGTTCAAATCCTGACTTTGCTATCCAGGTAGAGTTAAAATGAGCAACGTTCAACAACAAAGGGATATCTATTGTACTGAAGGCATGCAGCCCAAAAGTAAAGCATATACCTGTAACTGTGACTGCTTCAAGCGGAGAGGATCTTTGGCTATTGCTTACTCCGTAAAGCTTTACTCGATATTCTGTGGATTCCCTCAGGCCTTGAAATCTAGAACCTTTGGCATCTCCATGGAGATGGACCTCTTTTACATCCCATAATCCCAGAGTGTCTCTACATTCTAAAATATAACTATCATAGACAACATGTGCCTTTGGTTCCCACGAAAGTTCAAATCCTTCGGACGTTACAACTGAGACAGTCAGCTCTCCCAGCTTATCCTCGAGCTCAAGCCCCATCCCTGAGATCTGTAGGTCTGGGTCAGAGGGGTCTAACGACACAAAACTAATGATATTGTCCTCCGAGCCTATGGGAGTGGTAAGCTCAGGGACCGGGTTGGCTATGTAAAACGTGAAAGAGGCTACAAGAGAAACACAAAGGCACAAATTCAGATAAGGGAGACATTTAGAGATTGTGTGTCTTTCTGCACTGTTACTGTTGGCCTCAGTGTTGTCTATTTTTGTTCCACTAATAAAGTAAGTTACAGCCTACAACTACCGGACCCTTGCCCTTAGTAATTCCACATTCTTCTGTCATGTAATGGTATGTATATGAGGAAATTATTTCACTCCCAAGAGCTTGTGTTGTGAAATATGTTTGGATTGATAAAGCTGTTACAGATGTCTTTATCTCTTAGGATTATATAATGCAATTCAAAACTGTTAGCAGTACAATAGGATCCATACGTTTAGCACTTGCTGAATGATTCCCACAAGAGACTATGTTTTTTACCCAGACCTGAAACCAAATCTATGACTTCAAATTGGCAAAATAGTATTGTATACTTGAAAATTGCTTTTTGCAGAGAGCAGAACTGAAACTACTTTCTTAACGGATCAACCACACATATTTGTGCCTTGCAATACGAGGGTGGAGTCAGTTGTGAAAATTCTGTTTCAACCCTCACCTGTAGATGCGGACAGGGTGGCAGGTGTGCTCTTCTTTGAGCCTCTCTCAGCAACCAGGGTGATGGTGTACATCATGCCAGGGGTCAGGTTGTTTAGGTTGTAGGAGGTGGCTGTTCCAGGGACCTCCACCTCCTCCCTCCGGCCATCCTTGGAGATGTACACCAGCCTGTAGACGGGGATCTTGGCTCGGGGTCTCTTCCACACCAGTGTCATGCTGGTCTCTGTGGACTCGCTCACTTCCAAGTCCTTGGGCCCATCAAGGTCTGTGGAGGAAAGTGGTAAAGCTTTCAATCAGTGATGATCAAGCCTTTGGTAAAATTCATAGGGTAGTGAAAGTACAAACATAATTTTTCTGTTTTAACAATGGATAGTATAGTGCTTTCATATTTCAGAACTATGATAGTTCTGAGGTTTGAAGATTGTTTCCCAAACCACTTAGAAACATCAGAACCTCATAAAGCACCTATGTTTGACTCATATTGTTGCCTAATAATCTGTTGCATTGAAAGTTATATATATATATATATATATATATATATATATATCTATGACTGCAGAGTGTCTGTGGTCACTTATGGTGGTGGATATTTGGACTGCTGTTGAACAGTGGCTATCCTATGAAAACGTGTCAACGTATGCTCTCACTGGTTGCTGCGTTTGTGGTGGCAGGCAGGCTCTCCCTCTCGTTCTTCATGGCGGTCACACCAATTCCGTACTCTGTACCTGGCTTCAATCCTGTAATGGAGAAGAACAGAGATGAATTTGAGTACCTGATTAGCTTCAGTCCTGCAATCGAGCAGAACAGAGAAGGATTTGAGTACCTGATTAAATTGACATCAAGAGTAACAAAGTCATAGCGAATCCTATCTTGGGAAAAGCCCTTATAGCTTCTACTGACATAATTGCATGTTGGGATTTGGTCATGGTTGACCCTCACCAGTGATAGTTGCCTGAGTGTTGTCTCCTGATCCACGGGGGAACACCTCTTCGCCATGGGAACCCCCAGAGATAGGGCTGTACTTCACCCTGTAGCTGTCAACGTCTGCCCGGCTGTTTCTCCACTCCAGTGTGACGCTGTTGTCTGTCTGGCTCAGTGGCTGCAGGTCCTTGGGAGCGTCCAGGTCTGTAACAATGCAAGAAGAAGAAAGGAATATAATAAAAACTGTTGACAGTGAACTCTTGATGAATCCAAGCGTGCATGATGTTATCAGGTACACTTAAAAAAATGGACTGGACATGGAATTGAATTGGGACTGTAAAATTGTAGTGTGCTCAAACACAGTTTGCACTTATCAGGAGTGCACTTATCAGAAGTGGATAAAATAAAGCCCCAACCTGTGGTGAATATCTCAGTGACTGGATCGCTGGTGCTGTTTCCCCTCCTGGAGACCAGGGACACCTGGTACTCAGTGTCCGGGCTGAGGCTGTCAATGCTGTACTGTTTGTCTGTGGTGGACAGGTCCACGCTGGTCCTCTCTGTGGGGTCGGAGCTGGGGCCGTAGGACACGGTGACACCATCCACCTGAGCCACGGGATGGAACCAGGTGACTAATCCTGAGCTGTCTGTCACATCACGCACCTCTACCTGCCTGGGCCCATCAATCCCTGGGGGAAAGGGACACAATGAATACAATATGTTAAGGATGACTATTGCAGGCTCATTCACCCACCCTCCTCTCCCCTGTAACTATTCCCCAGGTCGTTGCTGTAAATGAGAATGTGTTCTCAGTCAACTTACCTGCTAAAATAAGGATTAAATCAAAATAAATGAAAAGGGTGAAAGTATGTGCTGTTTGTTACGGACAATGATCACATACATGTTTTAAGTGCTCCCTTTGGGCTACAGACACAAGGACACAAGGAATATTGGTTTTACTTTAACTACATTTTAAGACCTGCATTGTTATAATTATAATTATGGCATAACAAATGTAATTAACAGTTTGGTTACTCTGACTGTTTGGTATGTGATTTCACTGATCTGTGTTCTGACAGGACCTCTGGTAAGTTCCTGTGTTTATTGTCACAGGAGAAGTTTCTCAATTCCATGATGTGGTGACTTCACCGGGTGAAATAGGCCATAGGTTCACACTGTATAAATCACCTACTTCTGTCATTCCTCATTCTTGAAAGCTGTGCTGAACTTAAGCTTGTATAAATAAATTATGCACAATTCAGAAGGAGAAGATATTTATAGGCTCCATCAACAAGGAATTTTTAATGAAATGGCTTTTCCATAAACGAGGAGGTAGCATACTTCACGCTAGAAACCCATTTGACCTTAATGTATGGACTAACAGTTGGCAGTAAAAGCTTATGGCAGGGCTCCTTGAAAGATAAAAAGACTCTCTATTGTAATATGCAGGCTGGGCTGAAATTCAGCATTGTTCACTTTTGCAAAAAATACTGTTAAATTGAACTGTGTGAAACGACAATGGGGGTTTAGCCACTTTTTCCATCTAATCCTCATGCCATGATTGACCGTTAAATTGGTCTGTTCAGTTGTTCCTCTGTCTGCTTGTGTGATTTGAGAGGTGTAAGCATTTTCCTTATCCACCCCATGGGATGTGGGTGGTCGCCAGGATGAGTGGGAGAAGCCTGGTTTAGATTAATTCATGCATGGCATGACAATGTCAGAAGAGTTGGCTTCCCAGTTCGCACATACAGATCTGCATTTGACTAGGGGGAAAAAACATTACATAAGCTTACTGGTAGTGATGATTTTAGTAGACTGAGGTCCCCTGGTATTGTTCTTGATGACGCCCACTGAAACCTCGTACTCCTGACCAGGACCAAGCCCGGACTGCTCATACAAGGTCTGGGAGGATGGAAGGGTGGTCAGGGTCTTCCCACTCTCCTCTTTCTGAAAGGACAAATACATACTGTTTTTAATATACCATTTCTGGATTCATACATGCTACATAGCCTACTTACATATCCAACAGGCTAACTGAGGTAAGCCACGTCAATTTGTCCTTTGGATCAACAAAATAAATATTTCACACAGTTAATGTTGAGTTAAACAATAACAATTGCTACAATATTAAAATTGTCCATGGTTATTTTAGCAGGTATTTGATTACCTCAGATAAGAATGCTGCAAACAAAGCCCATTTGGCCCATAGTAATAGGGATGAAGTGCTGATCATGGATTACAGGTCCTTACATTTTATGTATGAGGCAATAAAGCCCAAACGCTGAGGAGAATGGGATTAGCAATAAACACTGCTGAGCATGACCTGGCTGCTGGAGACCTCCTTGAGGAGTGTTATAACGAGGATGCAGCCCTTTGTGAAAATGAACTTGGGAACAATATGAAGGGTATTATGGGTTATGGCTGCCCAGACCTTTGCCATTAGCAGCTGAGCAGAAAACGTGCCAGTAACAATAAGCCCCCAGATTTGTGATCTGAGGCAATGCACAGTTATTTTCCACGTACCGGTTCACATCAGCGTCATTCTTTAAAGTGTAAAGTACAGCACGCTTCAATAGCGTAACAGCAATTTGTGGTTTATTGTGTATGTTTAATTTTTAACCTTGTTATTTTGAGTTGTCTGAATTGAAAACTGAACTGACCCCAACCCTGATAGTTATTGCTACTTCACTGGACATGATAAATAGCCAAGGACTTCAAGATCTCCTCACTAAAAGAGCAAAACCAGCTTGTGTAAATCTGTCATCTTGTCCGTGCTGTTTAGTTGAATTCTAGGCAAGACCCAGCAGACATCACTTGCAGAGAGATGGATAGATTGCAAAGAGAGCCAGACAGACTGACCGTGTTGCGGATGTAGAGCTCCCAGGCATCAAAAGGAATGTCCAGCTGATCCCACAGCACCTCTATCGAGGTCTCCCTCACCGATTTAAACTTCAAGCCTTCTGGTTCTGGCAGATCTGGCAGGACAGAGCGAGAGACAATAATATGTTATGCCTCATGACAATAATATGTTATGCCTCATGACAATAATATGTTATGCCTCATGACAATAATATGTTATGCCTCATGACAATAATATGTTATGCCTCATGACAATAATATGTTATGCCTCATGACAATAATATGTTATGCCTGATGACAATAATATGTTATGCCTCATGACAATAATATGTTATGCCTCATGACAATAATATGTTATGCCTCATGACAATAATATGTTATGCCTGATGACAATAATATGTTATGCCTGATGACAAAATATTGTGCATCGAGACAGTGTGTGGTTTCAAAACTTGTAAAGCATCAGTCAAATCTAGTGGTTGTGTTGGAATCACCTATTCTTAAAAATAAAACATTGTGCTGTGAAATTTTCTCCACTGGACTGAATAGCATTCTGATTACAGTTAATATGCAAATGTTTTTTTACACTTTTTTTCTAAAGTGGATCACATTCCCATGAACCCAGACTGCTCAGAGACCCAAGTTTTCAGATCTTAGGCAAGATGTCTTATTACGGAAGCCTCGTTAAACGGGCATGACCTACATGTGGCCACCCTGGCGCTGATTGGGATGCTCTTCTTGTTGCTGAGGATGGCATAGACGTTGATCAGGTACTCGATGCCAGGCTCCAGCTCGCTGACAGTGGCAGCAGTCTTGTCTCCGCCCACTGTGAACTCCTGATACAGACCCCCAGGACCATTTGGCACATAAGTGATCAGATACTCTGTCACCAGCATCTCATTATTCCAGGTCAGGTCCACTGTCTCAGTGGTGACCTCTGTTACAGTCAGGTCCTTTGGAGGGGAAACTAAAGAGAACGAGAAAGAAAGAAAATAGAGGGATAGAAAATAGTTATATTTTTGTATATTTCTGAGTTTTTTACTGTCTCAGACACTAAGTTTCCCATGCCCTCAATATAATAATATATAATATACTGTATATATGCCATTTAGCAGACACTTTTATCCAAAGCCACTCAGCCACTAACAATCCTCTACACAAAGCTAATGCTTTCCCCAGACTCACATCTGGTAGTGGTTTGGACCGCCAAAGATCTTTGAGACAAAAGTACAGACAACTGAAATGCACAGCTTTTGGCATCAAAGGAAATCATAGATGGAAGTTTTAATCCTTTTCGCAAAACCCCTTTGAAATTAATTCAAATGGTATTTGGGGATTTTATTAAGTTTTGAGTATAAAACATAACGGAAAAATAAGTAATTGGATTTAATGTGGCATTCAACCAGCACATGGAAATATCAAGCATGCAAAGTTAACAAATTAACTAAACCCAATTATTCCGTTTTTTTTCTCTCAATCAGTGGGTCAGTTGAATGAAACTATTCTTACCTTCTGAGCAGTCTTCTCCGATGTATCCCTCATCACATAGACATTGTCCATTCACACAGCGGCCTTTGTCCTGGCAGTTGTTGAGGCAGCTCAGATCTCCGCAGTTGTCTCCCACGTATCCCTCCTCACAAATGCACTTCCCATTAACACAGTGCCCCCTGTTGTTGCAGTTATCAGGGCAGGTGAGTCCAGAGCAGTCGTCACCCGCATAGCTGTCCTGGCAGGCACATTTTCCATCCACACAGTATCCCTGGCCCAGGCAGTCATTGGGACAGCGCTTCTCACTGCAGTCTTCCCCTGTGAAGCCCTCATCGCAGACGCACTGCCCGTCAACGCAGCGTCCGCGGTTCAGGCAGTTGTTGGGGCAGCTCAGCTCGCTGCAGTCCTCACCAGTGAAGCCAGCATAGCAGACACACTGGCCGTCCACACAGTCTCCACGGCCGTAGCAGTCCGAGGGGCAGGTCTTAATACTGCAGTCCTCTCCACCAAAGCCTTCATCGCATACACACTGTCCGTTGACACAGCGGCCCCGGTTGAGGCAGTTATTGGGGCAGGAGAGCTCAGAGCAGTCCTCTCCCTGGTAGCCTACGTCGCAGTGGCACTGCCCATTGACACACTGCCCCCTGTTGTGGCAGTTGTTGGGGCAAGCCAGCTGGCTACAGTCTTCTCCTTGGTAGCCAGCATCGCAGATACACATGCCATTGAAGCAGGTACCTCTATTGTTGCAATCACCGGGGCAGGTGAGCTTGGAGCAGTCCTCTCCGGTGTAGCCAGAGCTGCAGACACACTGGCCGTCCACACAGAAACCATGACTCATGCAGTCGCTGGGGCAGGTTGTCTCCCCACAGTCCTCCCCGGTGAAACCTTCTTCGCAGTAGCAGGTTCCATTGACGCAGCGTCCACGGTCATAGCAGTCGTTGGGGCAGATGAGTTCCGAGCAGTCAGAACCCGTCCAGGGCTCTTCACACACACACTCCTCATCAACACACTTTCCACGGCCTAGGCAGTTGTTCAGGCAGTCCGTCTGAGAACAGTCCTCTCCAGTGAAACCCTCGGCACAGATGCAGACCCCGCCAATGCATTGTCCGTTCTCACCACAGTCCACTTTGCAAACCTCAAGCAAACAGTCGTTCCCGCCAAAGCCCTCGAAGCAGATGCATTTCCCGTCTACGCATCGACCTTGGTCCTGGCAGTCATTGGGGCATTCAGACTCAGTGCAGTTGGGTCCCTTCCAGCCAGGCTTGCAAATACAGCCACAGGTGTCTGCACTGTAGTTGCCACGGCCATTGCAGTAAGGCTTGGTCCCCACCTCACCTAAAGGAGCAGAGTTAAGTGAATCATAATCCTGCCCCTCACCCCCCAATCCACATCTCTAACAAATGTAATTTAGAAATATTGTAAACAAGTATTATCATCATAGACCAGAGACATTCGAAAACCCAATTATGTCCTGAATAACAATCTTCTAATCAGCACGGAGTAAGTCCATGCTTCGATGTTCATTCCATTTTCAAGAGCATTTTTCCCTGTAAAAGAGAAAGCACTGCTAAGCCCAACCCCACATTCAATTCCAGTGAAGCTTCCCAGAGGTTGAGTAAAACAGATGTACCTCTGAAGGAAGGGGAGGTGATGAGGTGACAGTCATCCTAAGCATGCTATAATATACCAGGATTTCTCAACCCTTTGCCCTTCAAAACACCCTAAACTTGTCCCAATTATATGATTTGCAGTATCCTAACTGTTGTGTTGTGTTGTGTTTTCTAACCATTTATTTACCAGCTAAGTTGAGTGAGAGCACACGATAATTTACAGTAACGACCAGGGGAGAGGAGAGGGGTTGAATGAGCCAATCAGAAGCTGGAGGTGATTAGGTTGACATGTATACAGTACTGTACCTGTGACTGGCTGAGCGCTGCAGAAGCCAGATTCTCCAGTAGTGCACTGATCTCTCAGCGTGGACAGCTCTCCCTCCAGCATCTCCAACCTGCTCAGGAGGTCCTTCAAATCCGGGAACCCTTCGGTGCATGCACACGCCTGCTGAGGAATGTTAATGCGGTGGGTGAAAACAATCTGGTTCTGCCCATCCATGGTATGTTCGGTGGTGTGGAGGCCTGATGGCGGAACTGCGTCCTGGGGCTCAAGGCTGGTACTTCCTGGAGCATCCAGGTCCACTGAGCACAAGGAGCTAGCGGGGACGTTGATGTTGTAGACATGGTTGAAGATCACTGGCTGGTCAGCACTGGGGAGGGTTATGTTGTCTCCGCCCGGGGCTGTCAGAGTCGCCCGTTTATGCCTAAGTATTTTTCTCACCAGCCCAGATTGGCAGAGGCTGAAAAGGAGAGTCAGGAAGAGGCAGCCTAGAATGCTTTTAGTACTCATGTTTGGCTCTCTTAACTGGACTCAGCTTTAGGAATATCAGGACAAAGACTGGCCAAATCTGGAAAACAGTGTAGGGGCCCTGGAAGGTAAACAAAAAACATTAAGTCAAAGATAGCCTCAATAACGCACATGGATAACTACATTTTCACAGGGTCACTCTGGGGAGACGTCCATGACTGTAAAACTTGTAAAGGCAGACAATAACCTGTGCACTCCGTGAACTACAAGACGGTAAAAATAGATCAACAAACAAAGTCAACATAACATTTTTGTCCAGACTAATGGAGGTAGTTACACTTGAACACCTGCACATTCCAACTGCATTCTGTCTATTATACCCTAGATAACAGCACCAGTAAAACTGACAATGATAAATTCGGACACTAAAGGCCATAACATTCCAGAGGGATGAAGTTTGATGTGTAAAGGCATCCGGTGTGTATGTCATTACCCCCTCTAATCAATGGGTTTCACTCAGATGTAAATGAGAAAAGATTAAAGTATTTTCTCCCTCTCTTTATTTACCTATTCTCACAGGGTGAACACTGTCTATATAAGTTGTGAGTGATTGACACCTAACCCTTTAGTGTCTTTTCCCGCTGAGGAAAGCGACCACTGACTACCGACCCGTAGCTCTCACGTCTGTAGCCATGAAATGCTTTGAAAGGCTGGTCATGGCTCACATCATGCAATCTCTATTGCACTCCACACTGCCCTTTCACACCTGGACAAAATGTGTTAATGCTATTCATCGACTACAGCTCAGCGTTCAACACCATAGTGCCCTCAAAGCTCATCACTAAGCAAAGGACCCTGTGACTAAATACCTCCCTCTGCAACTGGATCCTGGACCTTCTGACGGGCCGCGCCCAGGTGGTAAGGGTAGGTAACAACACATCCGCCATGCTGATCCTCAACACGGGGGCCCCTCAACACGGGGGCCCCTCTCGTGCTCAGCCCCCTCCTGTACTCCCTGTTCCCTCATGACTGCACGGCCAGGCACGACTCCAACACCATCATTAAGCTTGCTGATGACACAACAGTGGTAGGCCTGATCGCCAACAACGATGAGACAACCTATAGGGAGGAGGTCAGAGAACTGAACGTGTGGTGCAAGGACAACAACCTCTCCCTCAACGTGATCAAGACAAAGGAGATGATTGTGGATAACAAGAAAATGAGGACCAAGCACGCCCTCATTCTCATCAACGGGGCTGTAGCTAATCAAATGGCTACTCAGACTATTTGTATTCCCCCCCCCCCCCCGGAACGCTGCTGCTGCTCTCTGTTATTATCTATGCATAGTCACTTTAATAACTCTACCTACATGTACATATTACCTCCATTATCTCGAAACCGTTGCACCCGCACATTGACATTGACTCTGTACTGGCACCCCCTGTATATAGCCCCGCTATTGTTATTTACTGCTGCTCTTTAATTATTTGCTATTCTTATCTCTTACTTTTGGGGGGTAGTTTCTTAAAACTGCAATTTCAGTTAAAGGCTTGTAAGGCTTGTAAGGCTACACCTGTTGTATTCGGCGCATGTGACAAATAAAATTTGGTTTGATTTGATTTGACAGTGAGCCGTTGAAAGTTGGCTACTTTTTCTCCCGCTACCTAAACCCTAATATACGCAGATTACTTTTGCATCACTGGACATCTTTGGAGACTTGTGAAGTGTCAGCTGCATGTTAAACGACTGAGATCAAGCTAACTACAGAACTGACAGTAATTTTAGCTGGTAATTAATTAATTACATTTTATGTTTGTGCTTTTCTAATAACCAATTTCCGTGTTCTATGTTTGTGCTTTTCTAATAACCAATTTCTGTGTTCATGCAAGTGACTGATTGATATCTGCAATTTGGCAGTACACCCAGAACCTTGTTTTGAGAATAAAATGGATATCTCAGTTTCAAGTTCTCAGCTTGGAGAGAAGAAGCCTCATGAAATATTAGTCGGTTACATTCATGAACCAAACGTTAATGATGAATTAAGTATGAATAATGAATAAGCTAAATCATGTAAAAATAACTTGTCTGTGTAAGCAGTACATAAGAGAACTAACGGGACTGCCCTGGTGGAGATCACTTCAGACCGGTACTTTATGCATCTAAGTTTGACTGTGACCTCTCCAGCTTGCTGACAATAAACAATGATTCATTTAACTTTTTATGGCTGCAGGGGCAGTATTGAGTAGCTCTGTTTAAGGTGCCCATTTCAAACGGCCTCGTACTCAATTCTTGCTCGTACAATATGCATATTATTGTTATTATTGGATAGAAAACACTCTCTAGTTTCTATAGCCGTTTGAATTATGTCTCTGAGTGGAACAGAACTCATTCTACAGCACTTTTCCTGATATGGAGTGAGATTTCAGAAATCTTGGCCCCTGCTCCCAGGTCAGTTCATAAGTCCCTGTGAATGGTATGATGCTACAAACACTGCCTACGCCTTCCTCTAGATGTCAGTAAGAGGTGACAATTTGAATGGAGTCGATTGCGCAATCAGGGCCTGTATAAAAGGCCAAAGACCGGATGTACCGTTCTTTTCCTGCTGCGCCTGACGCACGATGTACGTCGGACCTGCTCTCTTTCCAAGCTTGGGTTTAGCCAGTAATATTTCGCCGGTCATGTTTTTACTCGTTATAGGTGTTAAAAACATCATAAGGTAGTTAATTTAAACCGTTTTATAGCAATTTATATCCGTTTAGTGCGATTTTGAGGCATTGCTTTGTGTTGCACTTTGAAGCGCCGGGCACATTTCGGGGTCCCGGTCGAACGTTAGTGGGCATTTCGACGGACAAGAGGACATCTTTCGACCAAAAGAAGATTAGACCCAAGAAAGGATACATTGCCCAAGATTCTGATGGAAGATCACCTCATAGTAAGAAATATTTAAGATGATAAATCGTTGTTCTGTCGAAAAATTTTAAACGCATATTCCGCCATTTTCTTTGGTATAGCTTCGCTTGGCGAACCCTGTATTGCACAGTAAGGATAATTTTAGAAATGTAATTCAGCGATTGCATTAAGAACTAATTTGTCTTTCGATAGCTGTCCAACTTATATTTTTTTAGTCAAGTTTATGAATAGTTATGCATGAGACAAGATCACTGTTAAAGATGGCGCCCGACATTTTCAGGCTAGTTTTGCTAGTATTGTCATTGTATAACCACGTTTTTTTGTGGCTAAATATGCACATTTTCGAACAAACTCTATATGTATGTTGTAATATGATGTTACAGGAGTGTCATCGGAAGAATTCTGAGAAGGTTAGTGAAAAAATTAATATATTTTGGCGATGATTACGTTATCGCTCTCTTTGGCTTGAATCAATGCTCGGGTAACGTTTGCACATGTGGTATGCTAATATAACGATTTATTGTGTTTTCGCTGTAAAACACTTAGAACATCTGAAATATTGTCTGAATTCACAAGATCTGTGTCTTTCCATTGCTGTGAGCTGTGTATTTTTAAGAAATGTTTTATGATTAGTAATTAGGTAATTCTCGTTGCTCTCTGTATTTATTCTAGTCGAGTTGTGATGGTGGGTGCAATTGTAAACTATGATTTATACCTGAAATATGCACATTTTTCTAACAAAACCTATCCTATACAATAAATATGTTATCAGACTGTCATCTGATGAGGTTTTTTCTTGGTTAGTGGCTATCAATATCTTTATTTGGCCGAATTGGTGATAGCACCTGATGGAGTAAGAAACTGATGGAGTTAGAAAAGTGGTGTCTTTTGCTAACGTGGTTAGCGAATAGATTTACATATTTTGTCTTCCCTGTAAAACATTTTAAAAATCTGAAATGGTGGCTTTATTCACAAGATCTGTATCTTTCATTTGGTGTCTTGGACTTGTTAATGTGTGAAAGTTAAATATTTAAAAAAAATATTTTTTTGAATTTCGCGCCCTGCACTTTGAGCTGGATGTTGTCATAGGTGTACCGACCTCGGGCTTGCAGCCATAAGAGGTGACTTCAAGTGTCCCATGTGTAGAATTTCCATGACACACCATTTCCTTGGTTCAACAATTGTATATACACTACCGTTCAAAAGTTTGGGGTCACCTAGAAATGTCCAAATTGATCAGAAATACAGTGTAGACATTGTTAAATGTTGTAAATGACTATTGTAGCTGGAAACGACATATTTTTTATGGAAAATCTACATAGGCGTACAGAGGCCCATTATCAGCAACCATCACTCCTGTGTTCCAATGGCACGTTGTGTTAGCTAATCCAAGTTTATCATTTTAAAAGGCTAATTGACCATTTTGCAATTATGTTAGCACAGCTGGAAACTGTTGTTCTGCTTAAAAAAGCAATAAAACTGGCCTTCTATAGACTAGTTGAGTATCTGGAGCATCAGCATTTGTGGGTTCGATTACAGGCTCAAATTGGCCAGAAACAAAGAACTTTCTTCTGAAACTCGTCAGTCTATTCTTGTTCAGAGAAATGAAGGCTATTCCATGCAAGGAATTGCCAAGAAACTGAAGATCTCGTACAACGCTGTGTACTACTCCCTTCACAGAACAGCGCAAACTGGCTCTAACCAGAATAGAAAGAGGAGTGAATAGAAAGAGGAGTGGGAGGCCCCGGTGCACAACTGAGCAAGAGGACAAGTACATTAGAGTGTCTAGTTTGAGAAACAGATGCCTCACAAGTCCTCAACTGGCTGCTTCATTAAATAGTACCCGCAAAACACCAGTCTCAACGTCAACAGTGAAGAGGCGACTCCGTGATGTTGGCCTTCTAGGCAGAGTTCCTCTGTCCAGTGTCTGTGTTCTTTTGCCCATCTTAATTTTTTCTTTTTATTGGCCAGTCTGAGATATGGCTTTTTCTTTGCAACTCTGCCAAATGTAATATTTTATAAAAGTAAAATCATGTGAATAAACTATGGTTAATAAGTGATAAGCAGTAATAGGCAGTCACTACCATCATGGGGCTTTTATTAATTGTTTTATTATGTGTTACAGCATTCAATCCACATAATGCATAGCGCATTTAATGTAAAAAAAAATGTATCATAGCCGAAATCGAAAACCGTGATATTTTTCAATAATCGAACCAAACCGACGTCAAAAAGCACTAATCACTCAGCACTACCATGCGGTAAATTAGTTAATAGACCACTGTCATGACGTTGGCCTGGGGGTAGGTTTATGACAGTCATAAATACCTCTTTCCCCCTTTTTCCCTCTCCCTACCATACTGATGTGACATAAGAAAACCCCTTGGTTAACATAGAGATTCTGGGAACATCAGAAGTTGGGGGGGAAATGAACTATATTCTGGTAATCCGACCAACTGAACATATGCGGTGGTACTTAAGGTATATTATGTCAGTTCGATTGCCCTCTGACACATTCTCATCAATGATAGAATGACATAAACCCTACTGTGGAAAGTCTAAACATCAGAGGTATCGGATTCACATGGAATTGTTGTTTAATTCAAATGTTTGGATATGAAATTATTTGTGAAGAGATTAAATGTAATTTTAGCTTCCAAATGAGAGATTTGGGTTTTCATAAGTTTGGGCCTCTGCTCAACCAGAGGCCCGCCCCTGTGAAGAGACATGGGTTACAAACTTTTCAGACACACCCCTCTCCCTCCACTATATAAAGCCATTGACAAAAATATAACCTTCTGTTCCGAGGAGATGAGGGTGACGATCCCATGTCAGAATGGTTCAGATAATAACTACAGAACTAAGCCAACATCAGCATGAACTTTGGTTGTGAATGGTATGAACTTTGAACTCGTATTCACTATAGAAGTGATACCTCCTAGACGTTGTTGGCAACAGCAGCTACAAACGCAGGTTAGGAAGGACAGTCAGTATCCCGTCTACTACACAACGACGTTACTACGACGTATCCAGTGACCACCAGAGACATTCTTCAAAGGACAGAGGACTCGGTTTGGCAACACGGTCTTCCATCTACCACCAACCTACTGAAGCGCAGCTCAGAGTAAATATTTATTGCATTTTCCTTTTCCAAATGGGCGGTAATTTAGAATGCATAAGATACTGTATTTACGACAGCACAGCTTCGCCTCTGTTTCAGTCTCCCGCTCTTTCACTAAAACCCAGCCCCTTTCCTTTGTGTAACAAGCTGTCATATCTATTCCGCCCGCTAGGGACGTTTTCCTTTATGACGGCAATTTGTAATCAAGTTATGATTTAATTGTGTATGTGTGATTCTGTGTGATTAGTTAGGTATTTAGTAAATAAATAATTAAACCCAATTTTGTATTGCTGATTCAACTTGTTAGCCAGGATTCTTGCAGATAACCAAGGATTTACAACTTTCAGATGAGACTGAATAAGATGACGATTAATGTTGACTGCTATGGATGTAAAATATTACTAAATCTTTAAGAGTTTATTCGGAAGATAACAGCTCTATAAATATTATTTCGTGGTGTCCCTCTCTAGTTAATTACATTTACATGATTAGTTCAATCAGGTAATATTAATTACGGAGAAATTATTTTATAGAATAGTATGTCATAGCAATTAATCCGGCATAGCCAAAGACACGACACCACTAAGATTGAGTCTAAACCTCTTTGCCAATAACAGCTAGTTTTCAGTTTTCCCCTCCCCACTCAGGCAACTCCCAGACAGTCCTAGCAAAATTCTTGTTTGAGAAATTGCCTTTTTAGTTACTTTTTGACCATTTTAATTGAAAACAATCTCAGTAAGGTTCTTAATTGTTACCCAGAAATCATTTGATATTGAGATAAAAACGGCTGCATTGGACCTTTAAGATATGTATGTTTTAAAAATAGTTTATTGATACACCCGTGCATCAATCTAAGTAACATAATAAAAAAATCCCCATCAAAATCCTTCAGTTTAAGCTAGAGATTTTTGCATGGGCTGCGTCTCAATCCACTGTATCCGCCTATGTCTCAATCCACTGTATCCGCCTATGTCTCAATCCACTGTATCCGCCTATGGCCAAGCTTCTGCAGTGTTTGTCAGACCGAGACATCCCAAAATTGGTCTTCGCACAAAAATGTCTGTAGCGTACGAACGGTTTGGCCTACAAACCACTACAAACCAGGGGAGACTCTCACAAACATGATGGTGTTCTTCGTTTTGCTCTGTCGTGGGACTCATCTCAAGGTAACCCAAACAAATGAATGGAAGTATGTAGGTAGTTTTGTGCTAACAAAAATAAGGGGTTAAATATGTGTCCAAAAATATATATATTTCCTGAGCTTTCTTATATAGATATAGGACAGACACCTTATTTCTTATGATTATTTTTTTGGTATAGGTATATCTTTTTGGGGTACAAAAAGTGTCACGCCCTGATCTGTTTCACCTGTCCTTGTGATTGTCACCCTGCCGGTGTTGCTGATTTTCCCCAGTGTATTTAGCCCTGTGTTTCCTGTCTCTCTCTGCCAGTTCGTCTTGTATGTTTTTCCAACTCAACCAGCGTTTTTCCCGTTCTCCTGCTTTTTGCTATTCTCCTTTTTCTAGTCCTCCCGGTTTTGACCCTTGCCTATTTCTGGACTCTGTACCTGCCTGGCTGCCACTGTACCTGCCTGGCTGCCACTCTATACCTCCTGGATTCTGATCTGGTTTTGACCTTTTGCCTGTCCACGACTATTCTCTTGCCTACTCCTTTTGGATTAATAAACATTGTAAGACTCCAACCATCTGCCTCCTATGTCTGCATATGGGTCTCGCCTTGTGTCATGATAAAAAGGGGTCCTAAAATTCGAAATCAAATAGCAAAATGAATTAAAATAATTACATATGTTAGCATAGTAGATGACCCCCACCCCCCAACAGCTTTTAGAGATTAACATATGCACCCTGAGACCTGAAATAACTTCCCCCTCGGAGCCAAAGACCCTGTGTAAGGGTTGACGCTGGAGACGAGAAGCAAGTACAGGGAGTGAACATTTACTGAGCAACGGACATGGAACAGGACAGGACAGCGTCTGGACATAAACACATAACATTAATGCAGACACAGGGAACACACAGGGAAGCAGACAGAAATAGGGAAGGCAATCAACAAAGGGAAGGAGTCCAGGTGAGTCCAATGAGAGCTTCTGTGCGTAATGACGGTGACAGGTGTGCAGCCTGGCGCCCTCGAGCTCCAGAGAGGGAAAGCAGGCATGACACCCTGACTATTTCTAGTTTCATGTTGCACCTCTGTACTCATCAAAAATGAATACAGATGTAGGATTTGTACTGTATCACCCTGTTGTTGCAGGAAATGCAAACATGTAGCGTCTACAAAGGCTTCAAAGGCTTCTAAAGTTTGTAATTTCCACTTAAAAATGTCAGACTTGATTTATGAATCAACTCCTACAAAAATTTAAATTAATTGTAATCCACACAATAATTGACATTTCTTGTTGCTGCAGGATTATTTGCCTGCTGTGAGAAAATGCTCAAATTAAGATCCTATCGGTATGTACCGGGCATGTTGACAGCAAATGGTAATGAGGGAGGACTTTTGATCTACAAACAATATATTGACACTATCCACTGTCATTATGTATATGGACACAGAGACGTGGGGTCGTAAATCCCATCCCTGTTTTTCTCTTTGAGTGACCTGTCACAGCACTCGGTAAAGACTCTTCCTGGGTATTTACCCCAGTTCCTCTGACACCACAATAATTCTAGTGTCAATAAGCAGTTTGGATGGAAAATTGTGTTCCATAGGATTTATTTAACTCCACACTGTACATGTTGGTCTTACCAGCTGTTTCATGCATTAAACTGAGTATGCATACCCACACACATAGGGCCAGATCCTAGCTTGAGAAATGAATATGTAAACGGAACTTGCATTAATAATGCCTTAGGAAGATGGCCAAAGACTGCAAGAAGTGGAGATCCTCTGATCATTTGTTGCTGGTCTATGCACCAGCTGTCATGTTGGATATGATTGGTGCATTTGGAGCAACAGTTTGAGTTACTTGTACATATCTCATGTTAGGATTCAGCCAATAGTCGATATTCCCACCGGCCACTGCATATCACTCTGATGACTTCATATGCTGGACACTGTAGTCCTGTAATTTGTGGAAGACGGATTGGAAGAAACGTCAAACTGTTCTTCTCCCTCAGCGTGGGAAAACAGTGAGGGATGACTGAGTTTAGGGTTTTCAAAGGTTGGGTGGGTGTGAGGGGAGACACTACTGTAGCAAGACCCTGGTTGATCCATTGAAGGTATGCCAAACCACAGGTCTAGTAGGATTGATCATACCCAGCCCTATTTCCTAGTTCACAATAGACTGCAAATTCAGCAGTTGACACAGAGAGTTACTCTCCCCCACTAATTTCCATTTGAACATAATAAACACTACTTGACTACAGGTTATGTTACAGCCCACATGCTTTCACGACATGCCTGATCTAAGACAGTTTCATGTTGTATGTAATATAACAAGCCCCCAGATGAGGCAAAAGAAGCCTGACTGATCAATCAATATTATTGTGGCTGTCAACTCCTTTCAGGTTTTAAAATAATTGAAAGGAAGACATATACATTTTCTGCATATCCCATCAGTGATACGTATCACAGTAGACTCTGCAAAGTTGACAGCTCAAACGGCAAGGGAACGAGGGTTAACGCAGAGTGGAAAGGTGGCATGCCAGATTTGTAGAGATGAGCCAACCCATGTCAGCTCACTATAGACTCTGTCAGCTCTTTGCAGAAAGACTATTCCAGAGCATCTATTTTGCTGCTCTCTGGTTTCAGTGGAAATAATGTTATAGCAGGCCCATGGCTCAGTCGGTAGTACACCTGTGATGGCAATTCCAGCGCTCCTTTTCCATTCCCACCCTATCTGCCTCTCAAATTCCTTCCTTCCACTGTCTTGCAATGTCATGAGTTAGCCATCTCCCCACCCAGTAATTGTAGGACTCGTTGTTTGGGTGATGTTATAGTGGATGCCCTGTACACTGTTTTAGCATAGTGTTTAGTATACACACATCACAAATTGACCCCATAAATTACAAGTCCTATTTACCACATTTGTAGGTAAATGCTTCACCAGAGATTGTGAAACCAACGACCTCTGTGTCACATCTGCTCCTGCCACGCCCTCTAGTGCTCATCCAGTGTCTCCTTGACCTACCGCCACTCCCCCAGTGCTCTCTCCCTCTCTCTCTGTGTGTATGTGAGACTGTGTGGGCAGAGACAGGTGTGCTGGAGTCAATGCAGATCCCTACCAGCTGCAACCTGTTCCATAATCAAGACCTCTACAAATACTCAGTCCTGCCACATCCACACTGCCAGATTGTAATTGCTGCCCAGTCAGTCCATGTTTCTAGCCGTTTGTTCCTGTTGTGGCTGTTTTCCCTTGCCTGACACTGTTTTCCTCTCCGCTACAGTTCTGCCCGCTCTGACTCTGGTCCCTGTCTCCAGTTAGACTTCTCGTCGGTCCTGCTACTCTGTCCTGGATTCCCCACTCTACGCTCCCTTGGATTCCCCTCAGGAACTCCCCTGGCCTGCACTCAATCTTCCTGGAGCGGAACAACTGAACCCAAGAGCAGACTCAGATGAGGACTTACTATTTAGGAATGACAAAATGGCCGACATTTCAATAAACTCTTAGGGAAGAAAAGGATTCAGAAAAGGATTCAGAAAACACGGGGGGTGTTTCAATAAATACCTTGGTTACCTCATCCAAGTCTCCTCATCTGAGTCTGCTCTTGGATTCACCTGTTCCACTCCACGTGACACTCTGCATCAATATGGAGTCTGTATTTGTCAGTTTCTAACTCAAACATGCAGTTAATCTGTTATAGGCTGATTACAAGGACCCCATTATTCCCTGGAGGCAAGGATACATTATAGAAACTTGTAGTGTATTTGAGGTTTTAAAAAGTTTCATTTCCACGTAGAAATGTTAGATTTTCCCTTATAAAAAATTTATCAACACCTACAAATATGTCTTAATTATAATCCACATAATTCACATTTCCTGTTTTAGCAAACTGGCTCAAATGAAGATCCTACACCAGTATTGTTGGATCTAAGACTCTTGATTTACGGCCTCTGTGGATGATGAGTGGACCACATGTACGTACATTTCTCAGTTAGCAATACCCAGAAATTCCAGAGTTTAGCAACTGACAGATTTTAGATTAAATGTTTGATGGGATGTAACCTAAATTGCTTGCTTTTATTGAAAGGGTTAGAAGTTTGTGTTGGCTGACCTCTTCCCTGGTGAGGGTAATATTGGTGGAAAGGGTAGTATACAGCAAATTTGAGATGTATATATTTTTTTACACCACCTTAGTGTGTATGTCACCCACCTTGCATTAAACTAACACTTTTCAAAGTGTTGATAAACTAACACCCCAAGAGTGTTGGGTCCCTAACACCATGGGTGTTGAAAATTCAGACTTAAATTAACACTTTATTAGAGCTGTTGCTGTAACACTTTCTCAGTGTTAGGGAATCAACAAGTGTGGTGTTAGTGTTGTTTTAGCGCTGTAGGGTGTAAAGCCTTATTTGCATATTTATTCCCGAGGGTACCTTTCGAGTTAATTTTAGATGGACCTGTACCACCCATGACTGTGTTTGCTAGTGGTTGTGAAATAGTTAATTAATGGTTACACAGAGCATCTGCACTGACCCTGTCTTGTACTGACTCTATGCATACTCACATGACTATACAGTACACACTATACATACACACACACCCACACACATTACACTGACACTCTCGCACAAAACCCACACACGTTCACATACACTACATACGCACACACACACACACACACACACACACACACACACACACACACACACACACGCATGCCGAAAACACATACACAAACACACGCATTTCACGATTAAATCTACCGTCTTTGCATTTGGAGCATGTGACAAATAAAATCTGATTTATATCATTCCTATTGGAATCGAGGCAGAGTTAGGATATCCAACAATTGGAACTTTTACTCACCTGCAATCTGCAGATAGAATGACTGTCAAGGTAGGGAAGATTGATAAACGAGACTACCTAAACCGTCTAAACTGGAACAACCATCTCAATAACAGGTGAAATAAGTCCAACCATTTACAGATTGGATTAGTTTAGAAACATTTGTTATTTATCTTTGTGTAGTATAAGAAAAATGAATCAATCAATGTGCATGCAGAAACATATATATATTTAACAAACTCAAAAGCAACCTGCAACAAAACATGCTTGGAAATGTGGCAATGATACCCCTCCCATATCATTTTAACTCAGAGTTACCGGTAATTAACTCAATTCAGTTGAGTAACAACAACACCACCTGGTGTTGATTTCACTGTGATTCAAATAACACTTCATTTATTCACCGCAGGTGGCGTCAATTTCAATCCCACTGATGTTAATCCCACTAGAATCAACACTCAGATATAACACAACACATTTTACCTCAACACCGAGATTTTAACATCCGCAAATTTGCTGTGTAATGATGAAACGGGGAAGTCCAAATTATGGGATTTCATTCATTTATGAGTTGTATCAGAAGTGTATGGTTTTGCTGTGTTTGTGTATGAAATTGAGAGCAGCAGGGAGGTTTTCCCTATCTTTAGTACTAATCTCTTGTAGATTATGGGAGGATGAGTTAAAAAAGCAGTAAAGTTTAAGTGTGTGTGTGTGTGCGTGCGTGCGTGCGTGCGTGCGTGCGTGCGTGCGTGCGTGCGTGCGTGCGTGCGTGCGTGCGTGCGTGCGTGCGTGCGTGCGTGCGTGCGTGCGTGTATTTTGGGTTGGAAGTGTCTGCAGAGATAAAGATGTAACAGATTCCATTTCTTTCTGCTAGGAAAGAATCTCAGTGGAAGGTTTGAAGTTAACTGCAAGAGATGGTCAGAAATATTGATGATATTCACAGCTACTAAAAACCCCAGAACAAACTATAATTATTAGTTTGAGTTATATATTTTGGACACCCTGCGATTTCAGAGACACATAATTCAGATTCAGAATGGGGTTGATCAAGGACATCCCCTTTCACCATGGGACTTAGGGAGACGTTTGTTAGAAAGAAAAAATAAATAAATATCAGTGTTTTCTTTAAAACAGAATTACTGGAGCCTTATAACTCTTCTCCCATCCTGGCGTGGAACTGTGAACTTTCCCACATGGAAAACAGGGATGAGGAATGTTGGCCCTAGATCCGGGACATCTGTTTTGCCTAGTCCAAGACCAAGGCATTAATGCACGAGTCATACTGTATGTCCAGACTGGGGCAGCCTTTATGCTCAGACACTTTAGCAATTAGCTAAATTCCCCCTGAAGCTTAAGACAAGCATTAATGCAGGTCCACGGTTACTTATATCACAGACGTATCACCTTTCTAAGAAATGGGCAGGCTGGCTGCTCGATTCAGAGCATTATGGTCGGTCCCATATGCGGTGACAGAGGCGGAGAGAGAAATGAAAACTGTTAAAACCCCCTAAGGTCGATTCCCGCACCTACGCGGAAATGTAATTAGTATAATTTAAAAATCCCCATGAAAATCTGTCAGTTTAAGCTAGATATATCTGTTTTTTTGCATTGCATGTGTCTCAATCAACAGCATCCACCTACAGTATGTAACACTTTCACAGTGAAAGGTGACATAGCTAGAGCAGTGTTTGTCAGACCATGAGACATACCAAAAATCAGACTTCTTACAAAATCGTCTGGAGCCTACAAACTATTATGACCCCTCTATGGAAAGATGAGACTCCTTTTTGCTCTACAACCCCCACAAGCGTCTTGGAATTCGTCTGAAGTCCAAACCGTTTGGGCTACACACTAATATGACCCCTCTGTGGAAAGGTGAGACTCTCACAAACACGTACATGTCAGTTGTTTTGCTCACACAAGACTCCTCTGAAGGTCGTCAGTAACAGTTGAAAGAATGAATGAAAGTATATGTGGAGACTGTTTAGTGCCAAAATAAAGGGTTAAATATGTTTTTTTTTAAATATATAATAATAATAATGTTTCGTGATCTTTCGTATATCCCTCAGATATAGGAAATACACTTCAGAACAAACTTCCTTTAGATTTGTTTTGTTCCATGTAGTTAATCTGTTATTCAATGCGTTTGTATTGGGCTAATGTGTGTGTGTGTTTGTGTGTGTGTGTGTGTGTGTGTGTGTGTGTGTGTGTGTGTGTGTGTGTGTGTGTGTGTGTGTGTGTGTGTGTGTGTGTGTGTGTGTGTGTGTGTGTGTGTGTGTGTGTGTGTGTGTGTGTGTGCATCAATATTTTTCCAGTACATTATATTTATTTCTTTGATACTTCAAGTGGTCTTAAAATGCTAAATCCAATGGCAAAATAATATTTGGTATGACCTTCTTAAAACAATTCCATATAGTTTAGTAGAACACCCCCCCCCCCCCCCCCCCCCGCCCCTCCTCGGCATAGACAGGGCTTAGACTCTAGAGGGATATTATTAATTAAATACATAACTCTTCCCACACAGCAATATATATTTCTTAATTCATTAATATGCTGTTGAGTTTCTTTGTCTCAGACTGTAAATATTATTTTGTTGAGCAAATTTAACCAAATGTTTAGTCTTGCAGCACAATCCCTTTACAAACAAAGACATAGTCCCGTAGGCACTGTAACCACGGTTAGTCTTCTGTATCTCTAACTCAACAATTCATTGATTCCATTGGAAGCTGAGAGAGCAAAGTTCTCTTCACCACTATCACTCATCACCACCACCTACACACAGACATAGTGAGTAGGATTTGGTCTATATAGAGTCTTCAGTTCTCGCTCTGTAATTCATAACACCATATCCATGGGAACGGTTGGAGTGAAGCGCGGCATGGTGTACCTCTTATGGAAAACAGTCTCGAAACTCTTGTCTCGGCGGCGTTAACAGCATGTCAGGACTTCCCGGTCTGTGCCAGACACAGCCGTCGATCATGCACATCTGCTTGTTTGCTCATTTCGTTTTTTCCTTGGGATTTTTTATTTTCCGTTAATGGGAACAGGAAGGGCTGATTGACCAAGCTGCTGGAACAGCTGGGGAACCTTTCCACTTAGTGGGTGAGAGTGTAGTGAGTGCAATACCTGAGGTCCTGAGGTGACTTGTTGGTTCACACAAACACATACATACACAAATTCACACACACACATGCACAGACACATGTTATCATGCAGTTGCATGCACACACACAGATCTATCTCTCCCTCATGTGAACCATAACCCATACACACATACACAAACAATTCATTTTCATTAGACCACGCATCCCTCCGTCTGCATTCAGATGAGGTATTAATTCAGGTATTACTAAATGGTTGTGCCTGGTTTTGCTGTTGTAAAAAATAATTGAGATGCCAATAAGTAGTAGTAAACTCTGCCTCGCCCTGAGTTTGAGATATGGCATGCATTGCAGGGTCATATGTTTCCGATCTGATCTGTATTGTCATATTACGTTCCCAGCGCCTGCTGCACAATGCAATAGAAAGTCTTCACTCCACCTCTGAATTGTATCAATTACCATTATCCACAAGATAATGCTACAAACAAGTGAGAAAATAATATAGAAACTCGACAGTAATTGACAATAATTAGGATGTCATTGAATAATCACATTGCCTCATACGTTTTGTTTAAGTAGCGTGTGGGGTTTTATGCTTGGCAGGATATCACAGCAGATTTACTACTGCTTCATTGGCAGATCCCCAAGAAAGTGAGAGCAGTGAATAAAAAAGCTGAACATTTTCACAGGCCGTATGGAGCCATCTGCACCCCAAGTCCCACACGCAACTTGTTACACACCCCGTCTAGACGCCCCAGCAGATTTATAGTGTCAGGCCCTGATATCAAAGTATGTATGCGCTCCTTGACACAGATCCTGCATATGTAGGCAATAACCCGTGCCCCATACATGGCCATGTGTATTCTAAGATGATCAAATAAAATCAAGAAGTCCATCATCAGTCGATCAATCCACATGAGTATTGCAGTCATGTTTTTCCATACAGTAATGTCATTATTTTATCCAATAGGATGTGGATCAAAGGTTCTGGGTTAGTTCTCTGGTAAAGCTACAGCAGATAAAGAGTAGAGAGGGGTCAGATTAATTCAAAATGGGTTTTCTTTACCTGAATTGTGTTCACCTGAAACTACATGTTGAAAGATAGTTTGATAGGGTAAATACAGTTGGACTAGACATTATTCCACATGAACAAAAACATGTTTGGGGTCATGTAACAGAAAGATTTACATTTCTATCTGATCAGTAAAGATAACTAGAGAGAAACTGCATATTTGAGGCGTCACACTCTCTACTGAGTGGAGGTCAAAATGAGAGGGAAAAACCTTCTCCAAAAGCAGGACCTGAGGCAAAGGCCTCAAGGGGGCCACTATACCACCAGTATCCCCCCTCCCCCCTGCACACTTGCACGCCCATGACAGAGGCCTGTCCAGCCACACATCCCCCACACCAACAGAGGCCTGTCGCTTTCTCTCTGTTAAGCAGCCCCATAGCAGAGGACCCATAAAGCATCTGCCCCCTCCACCTCATGACCCTGACTGGGGCCAAGTAGTAACTAACAGATGTCCCATTCAAAATGCTCTACGTGTATGAGGTGACCTCTTCTTTGAGTTTTGGGGGAAGTGTGACTCCACAGATAACAGTTTTTCTCAATGCTTGGTCATGTTACATGGTATTTGGGTTTTTGTGTTAAAGGTTGACAGCAATGATGATTTAAATGCACGAAGTAGCTAACGTATTTTACTTATAGTAAGATTAGTAAGATTAGTTTAGAATACTGCCGACAACAGTTACTGTATAAGTTGTCTCGCGTTCCGATACCTCCAAAATCACGTTGTTTTCACGCCTCCCTTGGAGGTCTGGAGAATTGTGTATTGGAAAAGCGGTTATAATGGTCTGCTGGCTCCCAGCAGCAATATTATAATTGGATGTTACATTTCAAGAACCCTCCCCCCACACACTCGATGAAGGGGGTGGTACATGTTATGCTCGACACTGTTTTCCGACCGGGTAGGACACATTTTGTATAAAGTTGTTCTTTACGCTAGCTAGTTTGCAACATTGGCAATAAAAACACATGGCATACCCCCATAACTCTCTCCCTGTGTGTGTGTGTGTGTGTGTGTGTGTGTGTGTGTGTGTGTGTGTGTGTGTGTGTGTGTGTGTGTGTGTGTGTGTGTGTGTGTGTGTGTGTGTGTGTGCGTGTGTGTGTGTGTGGTGTGTGTGTGTGTGTGTGTGTGGACGGAGACAGGTGTGCTGGAGTCAGAGCAGATCCCCACCAGCTGCAATCTGTTCCATAATCAAGACCTCTACAAATACTCAGTGATGCCACTTACACACTGCCAGATCGTAATCTTTGCCCAGTCAGTCCATGTTTCTAGCTGTTTGTTCCTGTTGTGGCTGTTTCCCTTGCCTGATGCTGTTTTCCTCTCCGCTACAGTTCTGTCTGCTCTGGTCCCTGTCTCCAGTCCGACTCCTCGTCAGTCCTGCTACTCTGTCCTGGATTCCCCACTCTACGCTCCCTTGAATTCCCCTCCGGACCTGCTTACCCTGTCACCACACCTCTCGCTCCAGCCTCAGCCTCCGCACCTGGTTTTCAGCAACCCGCCCGAGCTTCCCCTGGCCTGCACTCAATCTTCCCCCCATGTTTCAATAAATACCTTGGCTACCTCATCCCAGTCTCCTCGTCTGAGTCTGCTCTTGGGTTCACCTGTTCTGCTCCACGTGACATATGAGGCTGAATGAACTGTTTTGCTGCCAGACAAGGCTCCAATGATAGCCAGGTGTAGCAGTGGTAAGGTGTTGGGACTGCTGTTGGGACTTATGTAGGCCCTAATAGTTTGTTGGGACCGTTTGTCACTATTATATTGCAATTAATGTGTTGTTTAGTGTTGTGTAGTTGCTTTGCTGGCATGCATCTAAGAAAATGTTGGGGAGTTTGCCCCACCAAAATTGACATGCTAAAATCTCCACTACAAAAGAGCAGACAGTTTGTTCTTCTCACGGTGTTCAGTTTGTGGTTCCTGATCCACAACACTAGTCCCTCATAGTCCAATTTGTGCAACAGGTTTATTTGTAAGTTCTGGAAGTTTGGGTAGAACCTGCCAGGTGTCAAAGCAAACACCTTCTGATCAAGATGCACACTTACTATGGTTGATGTCTTCAGATCTACTTGAGATTGAGTGCTTTCCAGACTCTGTCTTCAGCTCACAGTCTTTATCAAATGGGCATCTGCTCTCCAATGGTCCTGCTGACTTTCTGTGCAATGTCAAACTGGACTTGATGTTGATGTTGGATGAGGTCTTTTGTGAGGCGCACATGGTATTCGAGGTTCTTGCATCTAATACTTTGGTATTGCTCTGGGCCAACATATAGCAGTTCTTTCCAAAGGACCTCTAAGTATCTGTGACTTTGTACTAGAAGTAGTTGTAACATTGACCTTAAATAAAAGCAAAATACGATTTTAATATCTGAGACCGACATCATGCATTATGCTACATATTTGCAATGATAAACTTTGTGGATAAACTTTGGTCTTTATCAGTTACTTAATTGTCAAGGAAAAAAACTAACTACACTTAGAAAAAAAGGGTTCCAAAAGGGTTCTTCAACTTTCCCCATAGGAGAACCCTTTTGGGTTCCATGTAGAACCCTATGTGGAAAGGGTTCTACATGGAACCAAAAAGGGTACTACCTGGAACCAAAAAGGGTTCTTTAAAGGTTCCCCTATGGGGACAGCCAAAGAACCCTTTTAGGTTGCAGATAGCACCTTTTTGTTTTCTAAGAGTGTGTATGTAAATGAATTAGGCTACAATTGTCACTATGATCAACTGAAAATATTACAAATGTGAGCCTGTAGGACATGTGCAACAGTGTTTTCGACCTATATGATTGTGTTATATAGTGTTTTCGACCTATACGTCTATGAAGAGTGTAATGAGTAATACTGGGTTAATAAACAAACAAACAAAAGTTCACCTGTAGCTGCATGGTCGATTTCACGATCATTCTCACACACTGTTGCACCTACGACCCTAATCTAGTGAGCACCTCCGCCCAAGCAAGGCATTTGATTGGTTTGACGTGTTGTGAGGCATCTGATTTACACCGGGTTCCCAACACTTTTTTAGCTGACTTTGTGCCATGGACTTCCCCAGGCTTCCCGTTTAGAGAAGCCTGGTTCTCCACTAGGCTACTGTGTAAGTTACACACAGGCTTAAAGCACTGTCCATCAGGACCACAGAGTGCAAACCTTATGAAAATCAACCACTCACACAGCATGCGGTGAGATTTCAATTAAGCGGAGCAAATGGATTTAGAAATAAATGGACATGCAGTGTACCTGTTTTATCTCATGACTCACACTGGAAAAGGCTGTATCAACTGCTGCTGCTCCTGCTGTGTAATCTCCTTAATATAAAACTCATATAAAACAAGACCATAATTGCATCGCCCACAGACAAAAGATTATTCACCAGACTTCCAGAAACCTGGGGGGATACTTCCTGAATAACCCACACACACACACATTTCTGCTTGTCTCACACACAGACATACACACACACACCACTGCACCTTTCACAGACATAAGAATACACATATACACAGACACACACACACACTTTCCTCTTTTCTAAAGCACACTGTCCAATCAGTTCACTGATCTACAGTCTGGCAAAATTGGAAAAATATTTTTGGCTCTATGCCATTCATACATCATACATTGGCTCTAAGCCCTTTAGCCCCAGGTGACCAAAGAGGTGGATGGCTCCTCCACATGTTCTATCACTCATCAGTCATTCAACCCAGCTAATGCTCTCCTTGCTCTGTCTGTCTCCCAATCCTCCATCTCTATCACACAGACCCAGCCTTGGGTCAAACTGGCAAACCCAGAAGTTTCAGCATGCATGAAGTATGTTAATATCGTTCCCTATAAACCATAATTGGTTCCCTTTAGCGACTCAGCAAAGCTGAGCAATGAGAGCCATCTGTCGCTAAATAAAGAATGAAGCCTGGCAGAAGGAGAACAATGAAGCTACAGTTGTTGGATAAGTATTATGACAGTATTGTATTCTTATTGAGTTCATCCTGCTTCTTACCCATTTATTTCAAATGTACATTGGCTTCATAGAACTCATTAATTCATTTGGTATGATAAACTCATTATTCCACATTCTCTTATTCATATTTCATAAACACTTTATTCAATTACCTGGATGTCAAATTGAATTAGACAATTGAATTGAGTATGCTTTGAAGGGTTTGACCATAATAACCTCCTCAATCTCCACAATGATCAGGAACAACTAAACACAATAAATGTAAGTGTCACAAGGTTTGATCACGTCACCAATAATCTCAATTGACTGTCAAGAAGACTGAAAAAATCTCAACATTTCCAATTTCTAAATATGGACACAGTAATCAATTATCTAAATAACAGCAACAACTCATTCAAAGATCCAAGATCAGTTTCATCCAGGTAAAAATAAATGAATCTCCCATTCTTACCTTTAGCAGACCAGACCGTTTAAAGCTACGCCACCACAGCCTTCAGCACCAGCTCACACAAATTGCCTCGTTGGAACCCAGCACATTCAATAAAGGGGAATGAAAGGATGTCCACTTTGAAGACTGTTCCGGAACCTCTCTCCTTGTGTTCCAACCTGATGACACTTCTGTTCCGAAAAGCCCCTCTGCCACTGATAGCTCAGGCGCCTGATCTCCTCACCTAGACCCTACAGAGGATCCGAGCTAGAGAGAGAGTGGGAAAGAAAGAGAGAGGAGGATAAAAGGTCTTTTAAACTGAGAGAGAAGCATTCTGGTCAGACCCCCATTCTTCAACTACAGCCCTTAAATAGCTGTCACTTTCCCTCCCTCCTCTCCTCCCTCCCTCCCTCCCTCCCTCCCTCCCTCCCTCCCTCCCTCCCTCCCTCCCTCCCTCCCTCTTTCTTACTGTTGGAGTTAGCTGGGCTGCTGCATTGAAGTGGTATGTTGTTGTTCTTACTGGCAACCGGTGGTGGAAAAAGTACCCAATATTCATACTTGTGTAAAAGTAAAGTTATGTTAATAGAAAAAGACTCAAGTAAAAGTGAAAGTCACCCAGTAAAATACTACTTAAGTAAAAGTATAAAAGTATTTGGTTTTAAATATACTTAAGCATCAAAAGTAAATGTAATTGCTAAAATATAGTTAAGTATCAAAAGTACACTCCAACACTCAGACATAATTTACAAACAACGATTTTGTGTTTAGTGAGTCTGCCAGATGAGATGCGGTAGGGATGACCAGGGATTTTCTCTTGATAGGTGTGTGAATTGGACCAGTTGCGTGTCCTGCTAAGCATTCATAATATAATGAGTACCCTTGGGCATCAGTGAAAATGTATGGAGTAAAAATTACATTATTTTATTTAGGAATGTAGTGGAGTAAAAGTAAAAGTAGTCAAAAATATGAATAGACAAGTAAAGTACAGATACCCAAAAAACTACTTAAGTAGTACTTTAAAGTATTTTTACTTAAGTACTTTACACGACTGCTGGCAACTCATGACAAAGAGTGAAAGAGAGGGAGAGAGTGACTGTATGTGAGAGAGAAAATTAGAGGGAGAAGACAGAGGATGGAAAAAAAATTGGAAGAAAAGTCACAGTAAAGCAGTAGAGTGGTACTCCTGAATGAGCCAAGTTAATCCAAATTCAACCTGGTATCAAACACATAAGGGGCTAAAAGAATCAGCTCTCACGTGTCTGATTAAAATCAAAGACACAAAGCAACACATCTATGAATGCATGATGGACTTCCATTCAATAGGTTGAGACTCCCGTAGCGAGTCCCTACACATGACCCACCAACTGCCCCAAAGCGGGGCATTCAATGGCGCCATGGCAACCGGTGCCCATTCGCTACTGACCACAGGTCTCGACTATAGCCCTGTGATAACTAAGTCCCTTCAGTCATCTGTTGCCCATCTTAACCCAGGTTCCCCAGACAAAAAAGACTTGGAGTGAGATAGCCAGCCTCCCTGCCATCCATCACTCTCCTTATCTCCCTACACAAACAAATCCTTAGACACAAAGACAGACAGAGGGACAGAGAGACCGAGAGAGGGAGAGACACACCCACATGCATGCACATGTATTCACACACACACACATCAGGCGGCAGACAAGGCTGATTCTCCCACTGATAATACACAGCTCATCTTCTCCATCCACAACCTCTGTTACACAGTAACAGTACTGGGTGGCTGCAGTCAGCTGATGGGACTTTCGTCAAAGTTGCATGTAGCTTACTAGATAAGAGTTAATGAACTTCAAAGTTGAAATAATGCAGAAATGCTGCAGGATGGCTGATACCTGATTCTGGATATATTCCCCACCACATTTCAGGTCAGTATTTGGGAGTATTGAGTTGCATTTTCATTCAAGACAACTGTATATGACTCATTCCATTTATGCACGTCCCAAATAATGACAAAGCTTATGGTGAGTAGCTGCCACTTATAAAACAAGCCAAATCTATCAGAGGACAAAATGACGTGGGATTTTCTCCCCTCGTCATCTCTAGTCCTGACCGATGAGTTTTTATCTCTGACAGAGATACACTTTCATTTGTTTAACAGATGCTGTGAGGCTGAAAAAGGCAGGAAACAGACACATTTTTTGCCGTTGTGTCGAAGCATTGGGGAATGGGGAAAAAGCCGATTTTACGGGAACATGAGTGGTGTTTTGTGTCGGTAATTTGAGCTGTAAAATACAACCCCGCAAACCCCATATACTGTAAAAGTCCACATCCGATGGACACAGTTAGTAGGCATGTAAATGCTGATGAGATCACATGCCATAAGGACAGTATAGTATTTTAACTGTAGACTTAGCCTTAGGGGGGTCACCTTTGTTCATTTATACCATATGTTTATGAAGCCCTCAGAAGGGAGGCAGAAGGAACAAGGAGGATGAAATACTTTTACTATTGCATTGAGTGGACACCTCTCATCATTATCCACTCTTATAGGTCTATACTGTAATTATAATTATGGCTATTTTCTGCTCTTGTACAGTAATGTGAATGTACAATGATTAACTCTTTTTATATGGTTAAAAACAGCTGTCTCAAATTGAAATGCTTGTTAACAAATGCTACCCCTGGTTCTGGTCTCTGACACCTGTTTGTAATCGCTTCACTGGTCTCAACTACACAATTACAGCTCAACTGAGCGCATATCACCAAAACAGACTAACTGTGCTCTGTGTGGAAGCCAAGCCAATCGCAAATTCCCCATTGATTTCCAGGAGGAGCCAAATTCAACACTTTGTTTTATATTGTACACTTCCTCTCCATCATTAATATAACATAGCTGGGAGCGGAACACATCCCTGGAGATATCCTTTCTGTTTCTTGTCGAAAATATATTTTCTGACTGATTTATTTTTCCCTCAGTTTCCCTCAGGTTCATCTGATGATCGTATTACCCAAAAAGATTGCGATTCAGTTATTTAATCAACCTGTCTGGTTCCAAATCAAATAAAACTGAGTCATTTACACCTGGGTGGCATTAACACATTTTCCATAACCATGTATGGGTGAGAGGTATGGAAAGAGAGATATATGTACTCATTGAAATAAGTCAGTTCTTAGTGAACTCATACTGTACCTATAGAGTTAAATTTCAAATTGAGGCATTACAAAGAAAACCTTATCAAGTAGACATGAATCGGTTCTTGTGATTTATATACCATTCAAATTATCCCAAATGCACCACTATGTTTGGCACAACTTCCTTCACACTGTAGAGGGCACCACAATAGAGAGGGGTCATCAATCATCTTTAACACCTATCCAAGTCCTACCATCCACATAAGGAATAGGTCATAGGAGTAATGTTGTAGCAATCAAGACTTCCAACATGTCACTTCCTGCTCATCACAAACAGTTACCCTAGTTAGTGCAGTCTGTTGACAAATATAAACATTTACAGACATACTCGTGCTCACTGTTTTTATCTTAACCCTAAAACATATACATAAGGCATTCATGTACTGTAAACACACACTATAACATTAGCCTTTTTAAGTGCTACTATTAACTCAGACTTCTCTCTCAAAAATAAAAGTATTTCAAGTCTTTGGGGATGACTTCATCCTCAGTCATTTAATGGATCTTCCATAAACACACTGTCACTATGTAAGCACAAACAGAGTTAAATCAGACACATTGCTTCTCTCTGCTCCCAACGACCCTCTTCTCTGGAAGTGGAGTTATTGGATTGTGTATCTAAACACAATCACAACAATGGAAACGGAAGCTTAACCCAAGACCACAGAGGACGCGGACACATTTCATCTTAGTTTTGCTCAATACCAACTGTAGAAAAACACAGCGACATGGGGCTCACGATGTTCTTTTCTTTTGTGTCCATTCAGGATTTGTCTGGACTTATTGTAGCTAGCATTCCAGAAGAGGTGATCATTTGACATTGGGCCGTTATAAATATTTACATATCATAAACAAACACCAATGAATGGCTCGTGAAGTCACATAAATTATATCTCCATTGGCTGCCTGAGCAAAATGAGGAGACAGTCTGTTGGCGCGCCCTAGAGAGGGGGACCGTCCCTGTAGACATGGGATGTTTATTTGGTGGTGAGGTGAGAGAGGTTGTGTTGTCTCTTTTTACTGAACGGAGGTGAAGGCTTCACATGTGTTTGACACGTATGCCGTGACCTCTCTGAAGGGTAGCGTGTCTTGTTTGTATGTAAGCCACCTACAACTTGCAAGTCATCACTATAGGTAATGTAACCAAAAGGTTGACTTCACAACAGTCAGGACCCTCGTAGTATGTCACCAGGCACTTGATAAGTTGATGTGTAAGTGTTGGGCTAAAACAAAAATGTGCACACTGTGGGGGTCCCTCAAAAATGGATTTAGAAACACATGATGTATATAAAGTAAAGGTGTGATACAAGGCCCTACTGTAGGACAAAAGGTTGAAACAGGCTAGTGCCCAGACACATTCACAAGCTAAATCTGCCAAACAGATGGCAAGACTGTAATAAAAAAATCAATAGTCTCTTTTAAACAACACAGGTGTTCTTGTGTCTGAGTCATAAGTAAACCTTACAGATACAGTGCATCCTGCTGAAGTCAAACATGGATGTCCATTCAGGATGCGGGGCCTAACAACTCCCTGTCACAGTTGAAAGGAGGCTTGAGCTGGATTAGCGGGTAGATCATGGTATTAGAGAGGACAAGGGAGTTAGGAGAGGGATGTACACCTTCAGGTATTTGGTTATGGTTTACATTAAATTGCACAGATACAGTGGGAAGGAAAAGTTTGTGAACCCTTCAGATTTACCTGGATTACTGCATAAATTGGTCATAAAATGTTATCTGATCTTCATCTAAGTCACAACAATAGACAAACACAGTCTGCTTCAACTAATAACACACAAACAATTATCATTTTTCATGTATTTATTGAACACACCGTGTAAACATTCACAGTGCAGGTTGGGAAAAGTATGTGAACCCTTGGATTTAATAACTGGTTGACCCTCCTTTAGCAGCAATAACCTCAACCAAACGTTTTCTGTAGTTGCGGATCAGACCTGCACAACGGTCAGGAGGAATTTTGGACCATTCCTCTTTACAAAACTGTTTCAGTTCCACAATATTCTTGGGATGCCTGTTGTGAACTGCTCTCTTGAGGTCGTGCCACATCATCTCATTCGGGTTGAGGTCAGGACTGACTGGGCCACTCCAGAAGATGTATTTTCTTCTGTTCAAGCCATTCTGTTGTTGATCTACTTCTGTCTTTATTTATTTATTTTATTTAACCTTTATTAAACTAGAAAAGTCAGTTAAGAACAAATTCTTATTTACAATGACGGCCTACCAAAAGGCAAAAAACCTCCTGCGGGGATGGGGGCTGGGATTAAAAATAAATAAATAAATAACATATAAGTATAGGACAAAACACACATCACGAGAAGAGGGACAACACTACATAAAGAGAGACCTAAGACAACAACATAGCAAGGCAGCAACACATGACAACACAGCATGGTAGCAACACAACATGACAACAACATAGTAGCAAAACAACATGGTAGCAGCACAAAACATGGTACAAACATTATTGTGCACAGACAACAGCACAAAGGTCAAGAAGGTAGAGACAACAATACATCACACAAAGCAGCCACAGCTGTCAGTAAGAGTGTCCATGATTGAGCCTTTGAATGAAGAGATTGAGATAAAACTGTCCAGTTTGAGTGTTTGTTGCAGCTCGTTCCAGTCGCTAGCTGCAGCGAACTGAGAAGACGAGTGACTCAGGGATGTGTGTGCTTGGGGACCTTTAACAGAATGTGACTGGCAGAATGTGTGTTGTATGTGGAGGATGAGGGCTGCAGTAGATATCTCAGATAGGGGGGAGTGAGTGTAACGATAGTCTATGTCGTCCTCCTCATCGGACGAGGAGAGGCGAGAAGGATCGGACCAATATGCAGAGTGGTTAGTTTCCATGGTAATTTAATAACACGAAAACAATATGCGATACAAAATAACAAAATGAAACTACCGTTACAGTCCCGTGTGGCGAAACACTAACAAGGAACAAACACCCACAAAACACACGTGAAACCCCGGCTGCCTAAGTATGATTCTCAATCAGGGACAACGATTGACAGCTGCCTCTGATTGAGAATCATACCAGGCCGAACACACAAAACCCCAACATAGAAAACAACACATAGACAACCCACCCAACTCACGCCCTGACCATACTAAATAAATACAAAACAAGGGAAAACAGGTCAGGAACGTGACAGAACCCCCCCCCCCCTCAAGGTGCAAACTCCGGGCGCACCACCTAAAACTCTAGGGGAGGGTCTGGGTGGGCGTCTGTCCGCGGTGGCGGCTCTGGCGCGGGACGTGGACCCCACTTTAACAATGTTTTTTGTCCGCCTCCTTAATCGCCCCCGTGGCCTCCTAACAACCACCCTCCATATCAACCCCACAGGACCAAGGGGCAGCACCGGACTAAGGGGCAGCACCGGACTGAGGGGCAGCACCGGACTGAGGGGCAGCACCGGACTGAGGGGCAGCACCGGACTGAGGGGCAGATCCTGGCTGGCGGGCTCTGGCAGCTCCTGGCTGGCTGGCTCTGGCAGCTCCTGGCTGGCTGGCTCTGGCAGCTCCTGGCTGGCTGGCTCTGGCAGCTCCTGGCTGGCTGGCTCTGGCAGGTCCTGGCTGGCTGGCTCTGGCAGGTCCTGGCTGACAGACTCTGGCAGGTCCTGGCTGACAGACTCTGGCTGGTCATGGCTGGCTGACGGCTCTGGCTGGTCATGGCTGGCGGACGGCTCTGGCTGCTCCTGTCTGGCGGACGGCTCTGACGGCTCGGGACAGACGGGCGGCTCAGATGACGCTGGGCAGGCAGGCAGCTCAGACAGCGCTGGGCAGGCAGGCAGCTCAGACAGCGCTGGGCAGGCAGGCAGCTCAGACAGCGCTGGGCAGGCAGGCAGCTCAGACAGCGCTGGGCAGGCAGGCAGCTCAGACAGCGCTGGGCAGGCAGGCAGCTCAGACAGCGCTGGGCAGGCAGGCAGTTCAGACAGCGCTGGGCAGGCAGGCAGTTCAGACAGCGCTGGGCAGGCAGGCAGCTCAGACGGTGCTGGGCAGGCAGGTACACCTGTAGGGAGGAGACGGAGAGACAGCCTGGTGCGGGGGGCTGCCACCGGAGGACTGGTACGTGGAGATGGCACCGGATATACCGGACCGTGAAGGAGTACACGAGCTCTTGAGCACCGAGCCTGCCCAACCTTACCTGGTTGAATGGTCCCCGTAGCCCTGCCAGTGCGGCGAGGTGGAATAGCCCACACTGGGCTATGCTGGCGAACCGGGGACACCATTTGTAAGGCTGGTGCCATGTACGCCGGCCCGAGGAGACGCACTGGAGACCAGATGCGTTGGGCCGGCTTCATGACACCCGGCTCGATGCCCAACCTAGCCCTACCAGTGCGGCGAGGTGGAATAGCCGCACTGGGCTAAGCACGCGTACTTGGGACACCGTGCGCTCCACCGCATAACACGGTGTCTGACCAGTACGACGCCCTCTCACTCCACGGTAAGCACGGGGAGTTGGCCCAGGTCTCCTACCCGGCTTTGCCACACTCCGCGTGTGCCCCCCCCAAGAAATTTTTGGGTCTGACTCTCGGGCTCCCAACCGCGTCGCCGCGCTGCCTCCTCATACCAGCGCCTCTCTGCCTTCGCTGCCTCCAACTCCGCCTTGGGACGGCGATATTCCCCTGGCTGAACCCAGGGTCCCTTGCCGTCCAGGATCTCCTCCCAAGTCCAGGAGTCCTGTGTCTGTTTCTGCTGCTGCTGTCGCTGCCCTTTTCCATTCTGCTTGGTCCTTTGTTGGTGGGTGTTTCTGTAACAATAGTCTATGTCGTCCTCCTCATCGGACGAGGAGAGGCGAGAAGGATCGGACCAATATGCAGAGTGGTTAGTTTCCATAGTAATTTAATAACACGAAAACAATATGTGATACAAAATAACAAAATGAAACTACCGTTACAGTCCCGTGTGGCGAAACACTAACAAGGAACAAACACCCACAAAACACACGTGAAACCCCGGCTGCCTAAGTATGATTCTCAATCAGGGACAACGATTGACAGCTGCCTCTGATTGAGAATCATACCAGGCCGAACACACAAAACCCCAACATAGAAAACAACACATAGACAACCCACCCAACTCACGCCCTGACCATACTAAATAAATACAAAACAAGGGAAAACAGGTCAGGAACGTGACAGAACCCCCCCCCCCCTCAAGGTGCAAACTCCGGGCGCACCACCTAAAACTCTAGGGGAGGGTCTGGGTGGGCGTCTGTCCGCGGTGGCGGCTCTGGCGCGGGACGTGGACCCCACTTTAACAATGTTTTTTGTCCGCCTCCTTAATCGCCCCCGTGGCCTCCTAACAACCACCCTCCATATCAACCCCACAGGACCAAGGGGCAGCACCGGACTAAGGGGCAGCACCGGACTGAGGGGCAGCACCGGACTGAGGGGCAGCACCGGACTGAGGGGCAGCACCGGACTGAGGGGCAGATCCTGGCTGGCGGGCTCTGGCAGCTCCTGGCTGGCTGGCTCTGGCAGCTCCTGGCTGGCTGGCTCTGGCAGCTCCTGGCTGGCTGGCTCTGGCAGCTCCTGGCTGGCTGGCTCTGGCAGGTCCTGGCTGGCTGGCTCTGGCAGGTCCTGGCTGACAGACTCTGGCAGGTCCTGGCTGACAGACTCTGGCTGGTCATGGCTGGCTGACGGCTCTGGCTGGTCATGGCTGGCGGACGGCTCTGGCTGCTCCTGTCTGGCGGACGGCTCTGACGGCTCGGGACAGACGGGCGGCTCAGATGACGCTGGGCAGGCAGGCAGCTCAGACAGCGCTGGGCAGGCAGGCAGCTCAGACAGCGCTGGGCAGGCAGGCAGCTCAGACAGCGCTGGGCAGGCAGGCAGCTCAGACAGCGCTGGGCAGGCAGGCAGCTCAGACAGCGCTGGGCAGGCAGGCAGTTCAGACAGCGCTGGGCAGGCAGGCAGTTCAGACAGCGCTGGGCAGGCAGGCAGCTCAGACGGTGCTGGGCAGGCAGGTACACCTGTAGGGAGGAGACGGAGAGACAGCCTGGTGCGGGGGGCTGCCACCGGAGGACTGGTACGTGGAGGTGGCACCGGATATACCGGACCGTGAAGGAGTACACGAGCTCTTGAGCACCGAGCCTGCCCAACCTTACCTGGTTGAATGGTCCCCGTAGCCCTGCCAGTGCGGCGAGGTGGAATAGCCCACACTGGGCTATGCTGGCGAACCGGGGACACCATTTGTAAGGCTGGTGCCATGTACGCCGGCCCGAGGAGACGCACTGGAGACCAGATGCGTTGGGCCGGCTTCATGACACCCGGCTCGATGCCCAACCTAGCCCTACCAGTGCGGCGAGGTGGAATAGCCGCACTGGGCTAAGCACGCGTACTTGGGACACCGTGCGCTCCACCGCATAACACGGTGTCTGACCAGTACGACGCCCTCTCACTCCACGGTAAGCACGGGGAGTTGGCCCAGGTCTCCTACCCGGCTTTGCCACACTCCGCGTGTGCCCCCCCCAAGAAATTTTTGGGTCTGACTCTCGGGCTCCCAACCGCGTCGCCGCGCTGCCTCCTCATACCAGCGCCTCTCTGCCTTCGCTGCCTCCAACTCCGCCTTGGGACGGCGATATTCCCCTGGCTGAACCCAGGGTCCCTTGCCGTCCAGGATCTCCTCCCAAGTCCAGGAGTCCTGTGTCTGTTTCTGCTGCTGCTGTCGCTGCCCTTTTCCATTCTGCTTGGTCCTTTGTTGGTGGGTGTTTCTGTAACAATAGTCTATGTCGTCCTCCTCATCGGACGAGGAGAGGCGAGAAGGATCGGACCAATATGCAGAGTGGTTAGTTTCCATAGTAATTTAATAACACGAAAACAATATGTGATACAAAATAACAAAATGAAACTACCGTTACAGTCCCGTGTGGCGAAACACTAACAAGGAACAAACACCCACAAAACACACGTGAAACCCCGGCTGCCTAAGTATGATTCTCAATCAGGGACAACGATTGACAGCTGCCTCTGATTGAGAATCATACCAGGCCGAACACACAAAACCCCAACATAGAAAACAACACATAGACAACCCACCCAACTCACGCCCTGACCATACTAAATAAATACAAAACAAGGGAAAACAGGTCAGGAACGTGACAGTGAGGCCTAAGAGGGTTTTATTGATAAGCATCAACCAGTGGGTCTTGCGACGGGTATACAAAGATGACCAGTTTACAGAGGAGTATAGAGTGCAGTGATGTGTCCTATAAGGAGCATTGGTGGCAAATCTGATGGCCGAATGGTAAAGAACATCTAGCCGCTCGAGAGCACCCTTACCTGGTGATCTATAAAGTATGTCTCCGTAATCTAGCATGGGTAGGATGGTCACCTGAATCAGGGTTAGTTTGGCAGCTGGGGTGAAAGAGGAGCGATTACGATAGAGGAAACCAAGTCTAGATTTAACTTTAGCCTGCAGCTTAGATATGTGCTGAGAGAAGGACAGTGTCTAGCCATACTCCCAAGTACTAGTATGAGGTGACTACCTCAAGCTCTAAACCCTCAGAGGTAGTGATCACACCTGTGGGGAGAGGGGCATTTTCTTACCAAACCATATGATCTTTGTTTTGGAGCTGTTCAGAGCAAGGTTAAGGGTAGAGAAAGCTTGTTAGACACTAAGAAAGCTTTGTTGTAGAGCATTTAACACAACATCTGGGGAGGGGCCAGCTGAGTATAAGACTGTATCATCTGCATATAAATGGATGAGAGAGCTTCCTACTGCCTGAGCTATGTTGTTGATGTAAATTAAGAAGAGTGTGGGGCCTAGGATTGAGCCTTGGGGTACTCCCTTGGTGACAGGCAGTGGCTGAGACAGCAGATTTTCTGACTTTATACACTGCACTCTTTGAGAGAGGTAGTTAGCAAACCAGGCCAAAGGCCCCTCAGAGACACCAATACTCCTTAGCCGGCCCACAAGAATGGAATGGTCTACCGTATCAAAAGCTTTGGCCAAGTCAATAAAAATAGCAGCACAACATTGCTTAGAATCAAGGGCAATGGTGACATCATTGAGGACCTTTAAGTGACACATCCATAACCTGAGCGGAAACCAGATTGCATACCAGAGAGAATACTATAGACAAGAAAGACAGTCAGTTGATTATTGACAAGTTTTTCCAACACTTTTGATAAACAGGGCAAAATAGAAATAGGCCTATAACAGTTAGGATCAGCTTGATCTCCCCCTTTAAATAAAGGATGAACCATGGCTGCCTTCCAAGCAATGGGAACCTCCCTAGAAAGGAGAGACAGGTTAAAAAGATCAGAGATAGGCTTGGCGATGATAGGAGCAGCAATCTTAAAGAAGAAAGGGTCTAAACCATCTGACCCAGATGTTTTTTGGGGGTTAAGTTTCAGGAGCTCCTCTAGCACCTCGGACTCAATGACTGCCTGCAGGGAGAAACTTTGTAGTGGGACAGGGGAAAAAGAGGGAGAAGCATTGGGGATAGTCGCATTAGAAGGGGTGGGAGATGAGGACATTTTGGACGGGCAAGGAGGCATGGCTGAGTCAAATATGAATCCTGACTTAATGAAGTGGTGATTAAAGAGCTCAGCCATGTGCTTCTTGTCAGTAACAACCACATCATCAACTTTAAGGGACATGGGCAGCTGTGAGGAGGACGGTTTATTCTCCAGGTCTTTAACCGTTTTCCAGAACTTCTTGGAGTTAGACCCACAGAGAGAGAACTGCTCCTTAAAGTAACTAACTTTGGCCTTCCGGATAGCCTAAGTGCACTTATTTCCCTGAAAGATAGCCAGTCAGCTTGAGTATGCATGTGCTGAGCCTTTTGCCAAATGCAATTCTTGAGGTGGAGTAACTCTGTAAGATCACGTTCGAACCAGGGGCTGAACCTGTTTTAATTCTCATTTTCTTTATGGGGGCGTGTTTGTTAACAAAACCACTGAAAATATAAAAAAAGAAGGTCCAAGCGTCTTTGACAGAGGGGATCAAGCTGATTCTACACCATTTTACAGAGGCCGGTTCATGAAGGAAGGCTTGCTCATTAAAGTTTTTTAGCAAGCATCTATGACAAATCAGGACAGGTTGTTTCACTGAGCAGCCATTATGAACACAGGCTGTAAAACAGTGATCACTAAGGCCATTACAGAAAACACCAGACTGATAGGATTATTTGTGAGAATAACATCAAGAAAAGCAGCCTTTTCTGGATGTTTGGAGTCATACCTTGTGGGATTGGTAATAATCTGAGAAAGATTTAGGGAGTCCCATTGCTTTGGGACTTGGTCAGGTGGTTTAATTAAGCATGTCCCACTTTAGGTCACCTAGCAGGACAAATTTAGACTTGGTGTAAGGGGCCAAGACAGAGTTTAGGGCAGGTAGGGTACAGGCCGGTGCTGTTGGAGGACGATAGCACCCAGCAATAGTCAACAAAGAGATATTTGAAAGTTTAATACTTAAAACCAGCAAATCAAATTGTTTGGGGACAGACTTGGTGGAGACAACCGAGTACTGAAGGTGATCCTTGGTAAAGATTGCCACTCCCCCACCTTTGGGAGATTTGTCTTGCCGAAAAAGGTTATAACCAGAAAGGTTAACATCAGTATTCAAAACACTCTTCCTTAACCACGTCTCAGTAATGACCAACACATCTGGATTGGAGCTGTGAACCCACACTTTCAATTGATCCAGAGAGAGAGGGGGGTACCTGTACCAGACAGGGGGAGACAGGCCAGGGCAGACAATGTACAGATCGCCAGGTGGAATCCAAGCAGCAGTGCAGCAGGCGATGGGAGTAGGTGTCACCCACTTGGGTGAAGCTTTTATTTCTGGAGGCAGATTTCTTGTAGAAAATGCAAGTGGACGGTCTTTGAACAGCAGGAGGGGGCTTCAAGGCCTCTGGATCTGAGTGGGGTAGCCTGCCATTTGTTGGGCTCAAAGGCTTCGACACCTCTCGCTTCACAAGGTGTGCTAATTGAAGTTGTAACTCTTTTTCCTAGCAAAACTTGGTAGCCTGAGCATTCAGTCCTTATCCTCTTTGGGCTAGGGGGCAGTATTTTCCCATCCGAAAAGCGTGCCCAAAGTAAACTGCCTGTTACTCAGGCTCAGAAGCTAGGATATGCATATAATTGGTAGATTTGGATAGAAAACACTCTAAAGTTTCTAAAACGTTAAATAATGTCTGTGAGTATAACAGAACTGATATGGCAGGCGAAAACCCGAGGACAAACCATCCCAAAAAAAACAATTTTCAGCCTACCACTGTTTTCAATGGATGTCACTTTTATTAGAAGGCAAAATCCTCCCAGATTGCAGTTCCTATGGCTTCCACTAGATGTCAACAGTCTTTAGAAAGAGTTTCAGGCTGGTTTTTGGAAAAATGAGTTAGAAGTTGTAGTTTTTCTAAGTGGCTCCCATTTTGACTGTAGTGTTTCCATGCGCGTGGATGGAAGCGCATTCTTTGTTATTTATCTCCGGTAATGAACATACTATTCTCCGTCTTAAATTTTATAATTTATTTACTTATTAGGGTACCTGAGGTTTGATTATAAATGTTGTTTAACTTGTTGGGAAAAGTTTATTATTAACGTTTGGGATTCATTTTGTATGCATTTTGATGGAGGGAAACCGATTATTGACTGAAGCGCGTAGCTAAACAGAGTTTTTATGGATATAAAGAAGGACTTTATCGAACAAAAGGACCATTTGTGATGTAACTAGGACCTTTTGGAGTGCCAACAGAAGAAGATCTTCAAAGGTAAGGCATTTATTATATCGCTATTTCTGACTTTCGTGTCGCACTAGCCTGGTTGAAAATGTTTTTCATGGTTTTGTTTGCGGGGCGCTGTCCTCAGATAATTGCACGGTTTGCTTTCGCCGTAAAGCCTTTTTGAAATCTGACACAGCGGCTGGATTAACAAGAAGTTAAGCTTTATTTGGATGTATTACACATGTATTTTCATGAATGTTAAATATTTATATTTCTGTAGTTTGAACTTCGCGCTCTGCAATTTCACCTGATGTTGTCGAGGTGTCCCGCTAGCGGCATGTCTAGCCGTAACAGGTTTTAATAAGTCAAATGTATCATTGTAATTGGCTTTTGAAAGTAAAAAAAGTTTTTTTTAAAGTACAAAAATTGCTTCAGAATAAGCATTACTCACTCAGTTCCTGGTTGGATGGTGTTTTTTTCAGGTCTCTGCTTGCTTGCCAGAGCATTTGATGCATAGTTTGGGAATAATAATCCTTGAGTGTAGGAAGCATTTCAAGTAATTCCATCCAAAAATCAGGTAGTAGGTTTGTAACCCTTTCCAGCTTTATGCAAGGCAACCATTCTTAATCTTAGGTCTTCTGAGATCTCTTTTGTTCGAGCCATGGTTCACATCAGGCAATGCTTCTTGTGAATAGCAAACTCAAATGTTGTTTTTTATGGGGCAGGGCAGCTCTGACCAAAATCTCCAATCTCGTCTCATTGATTCCACTCCAGGTTAGTTGACTCCTGACTACAATTAGCTTTTGGAGAAGTCATTAGCCTAGAAGGTTCAAATACTTTTACCAACCTACACTGTGAATGCTTAAATGATGTATTCAATAAAGACAATACAAATACAATAATTTGTGTGTTATTAGTTTAAGCACACTGTGCTTGTCTATTGTTGTGACTTAGATGAAGATCAGATCAAATTTTATGTAAAATATATGCAGAAATCCAGGTAATTCCAAAGGGGTCATGTACTTTTTCTTGCCACTGTAAGTATTTACAACGGATTTCAAATGCTGATTGTTGTTACATGAAATTACGCAGTAACAACAACACTAGATAATCATTTTGAAATTTGTCATGGACAATTCTCGGTTAATGCACAGGATATTTACAGTCTGATTACCAAAGTAATAACATAGTAACTTTATTCAAGATGTATTCAACACATTTTCAACAATATTGTTTTCAACGCAGAAAAACAAATACAAATGTTTGTCCCATATCTACAGTAGCAGGCAGATAAATTGCTCTGGCGACTTCATGTTTGACATAAACACTTGTAATAAAAGAATACTGTTCTCATTGACCTCAAGGACATGGTCAAAGGGTTAACCCAACAGCAGGCAGCCAGAGAAATCCAGATGTTTGAAGTAAAGAGTGTGAAAACAAATACATCTGACCAAAGGAGTTCCAGCTCATGACTTTCATCACCAAAACACTACAATTATCAGCAGTGAAAACACAAGGCCTCTGACACAACCTCGGGTCCAAGCTGTCTTTATCATGCACCATGGGTCATAAGAGGTATTTCCTCTCCTGTCATTGGTCGAACAAGGAGATACCAAAAACGGTATGACTTGTGGTAAAACATTGCATCATAAAAGATTCATTAAACAAACCATACAGCTTATGTGAAAATGGTTGAGAGATGTTTGAAACAGATGCAGTGATGTCTGTATACTAATATCTTTGTTGAATCAATTTCTTACATTGTCTCTGAAGATAAATCAAATCCTTTACATTGGTCTCTTTCTGTAGTATGACAGGACTAGGACTAAAGAATCTGACAGTCTGATGGAGAGACCAAAAAGAGAAAGAAAGCTAGAACAGTGGTGGGTCACACTTTATTTGGATAGTCCATATTTTCCATCTGTAGATGCTCTACAGATGGTCATACATCAACAAACTATCTGTTGTTAAGCAACTATTTGCTAAGGTTATAGTTAGGGTTAGGTTTAGGATAAGGATTAAAGTTAGGGTTAGGGTTAGTAGATAGTTAGTTGAAATGTTGCTGATAGTCTGTAGAGCATCTACAGATGGACTATCCAAATAAAGTGTTACCCAGTAGTGTGCCGATTTGACTACTTTAGGAGGTAGCTCATAGCCACAGAAAGTAGGGGTGCTGATCACAATAAAAAAAGAACACTTACGTAATACTTAAAAATATATATTGGGGGCAAAAAAAATGTCACCCACCAAATTTGTGCACTAGGCCTTTATCAGTCCTGTATGAGTGGAGTGGCGATTAGGTAGCTAGCTGTTTATCTGTTTATCACTTAAACGTCAACACCTTTTCTGGAGTAACTAATAATAGTGCTTGAGCATTCCACACCATTACATGCTATTTTGCCATCTGACCAAAAAAGGAGCACAATGTCAAAGTTTAGGTTGACATGACCAAACATAGCGTTGACCAAACTGTCAGGTCGGCGATCGTGAGCCTATTGAATCTTCCTCTGCAAGAGAGCCAGGCGATTGAGAAGTATGCAAACACAGAGTTTTGCCAGACTCTTGGCCAATTACTTATTGTCCAGAAGGGGGACTGACAGTAAATAACCAACACATAACCAGTTATTCATAAACAATGTGACACAGGGAGTAAGATGGAGGGAAATCACCTTGACAACCAGCGAGCCACACAACAACATAAGGAACAAATCTCAAACTTGGTATCTGTACTGTATGAGACATGAATGATTATCTGTAATAAACAAAAATATAAACACAACATGCAGCAATTTCAAAGACTATTGAATTACAGTTCATATAAGGAAATCAGTCAATTGAAGTAAATTCATTAGGCCCTAATCTATGTATTTCACGACTGGGAATACAGTTATGCATCTGTTGGTCACAGATACCTTTAAAAAAAGTGTAGGGGCATGGATCAGAAAACCAGTCAATATCTGGTGTGACCACCATTTGACTCATGCAGCGTGACACATCTCCTTTGCATAGAGTTGATCAACACTTTGGAATGTGGACCCACTCCTCTTCAATGGCTGTGTTCGAAATGGATGGATATTGGCAGGAACTGGAACACACTGTCGTACACATCGATCCAGAGCATCCCAAACTGCTCAATGGATGACTTGTCTGATGAGTATGCAGGCCATGGAAAAACTGGGACATTTTCAGCTTCCAGGAATTGTGTACAGCTCCTTGTGACATGGGGCTGTGCATTATCATGCCGAAACATGGCACGACAATGGGCCTCAGGATCTTGTCACTGTATCTCTATGCATTAAAATTGCCATAGATAAAATGCAGCTGTGTTCGTTGTCCGTAACACATGCCTGCCCATACTATAACCCCATCGCCACCATGGGGCACTCTGTTCACAACATTGACATCAGCAAACCGCTCACCCACATGACGCCATACAAGCTGTCTGCTATCTGCCTGAAGTCATTTACAATGCTGAACTACAGTTAAGTCAAGACCCTGGTGAGGACGACGAACACTCAGATGAGCTTCCCTGAGACGGTCTGCCAGTTTGTGCAAACCCACAGTTTCATCAGCTTTCCGGCAGGCTGATCTCGGACGATCCTGGGTATGTGGTTGTGAGGCCGGTCTAAAACGACATTGCCTTTTGTTTATGGTAGAGAAATTAACAAACATTTCTCTGGCAATAGCTCTGGTGGACATTCCTGCAGTCAGCATGCCAAATGCACGCTCCCTCAAAGCGTAAGAAATCTTTGGCATTGTGCTGTGTGACAAAACTGCACATTTTAGAGTGGCCTTTTGTTGTCCCAGCACAAGGTGCACCTATGTAATGATCATGCTATTTACTCAGCTTCTTGATATGCCACACCTGTCAGGTGGATGGATTATCTTGGCAAATTTCTGCACAAAATAGGAGAGTATGGAACATTTCTGGGATCTTTTATTTCAGCTCATGAAACATGAACCCAACACTTTACATGTTATGTTTATATTTTTGTTCAGTGTACATTTTATTGATGACACAATGGTTGATTAGGCTTTTGAACTGTGGTAATTATTTTGGAAGATGTTGGTGAGTGGACTGGCTCACCTCTTTCGTGGGAGTTTGTTACGGTAGGTTACAACTGACATGAGCATGTCTTTCCTTTAGTTCCATGGGTCAGGCTTCTGTTAATGCCAGCCCCTGGTTTGACCCTCACCCAGTCTACAATGTCCAGACCAGGTTTGACTTTATTTACATTAGTGGTCACCAGCCTCTAAATGCAAAGTTTTAGTCGGGCGCAAACACAATGTCTACACATCAAGATCTTGATGAGTTAAATGATATGTGTTAGTGGTGGAATTAAAGCCTGCACACCAGATAGTTCTACAGCACCATGGTTAATGACCTTTGATTTATATGGTGAGTTTTGGTGGACAGATTTGAGGGTGGAGCTGAAACTGAAGCGATTGCATCTCTCAAGCCCTTAGCACTCAATAGCAAAAGGCTACAAAAATGTAAACTTAAAACCATTATGAGGTCATGCAGCACAAAGTTGAAGCAACCAATAGAGCCTAATCTAATGTTAGATGCTAATGAAGAGGAAGGTTGAAAGGACCACGGAAAAGCGATTACCTCCAGACAAATAACATTAAAATATGAACAACACAATCCCTATTGGTGATAATGACAGGAATCCTCCATTTGGTCATCTCACTGATTGCTGCAGATGTTTGCAATAGAGCCAGTTCATGGCGCCAGCCGTTAACAATTATGATTCAACAGGATTTTCAGGAGGTGTATAGGACACAGCTAAAATGTATTGAATATTTCACCCAACGCTGCATGGAAGATGAATTGCATCTTTGTAGAACTTAGCAAACAGTTAGCATTTCTATGGTATTTACTCACTTTATCTACCACCAGGGCGATACAAAGCATCCATTTTGTGTCATAACACTACATTAATTGATTGGATTTATATAGCGCTTTTCTACCAACTGAGGTACTCAAAGCACTTTACATAGTAAGAGGGAACTCATCTCATCCACCACCAATGTGATGCACAGCAACCATTTTTGTGCCAGAACACTCACCACACATCAGCTAGAGAGATATATGCTCATTAGGAATGCGGGGGATGATTAAGTGGCCATGATGGAATGGTGCCAGGTTGGGAATTTAGGCATGACACTGAGGTTAACACCCTACTCTTACAATAAGTGCCATGGTATTTTTTAATGACCATAGATAGTCAGGACCCCTATTTAATGCCCCATCCAAAAGACAGCACCCTACCCAAGGCAATGTGCCCTTCACTGCCCTAGGATCTCCTTAGACCAGATGGAAAAGTGGCCCCTACTGGCCATCCAACACCACTTCCAGCAGCATCTGGTCTCCCATCCAGGGACCTACAGGACCAACCCTGCATAGCTTCAGAGGCAAGCCAGCAGTGGTATGCAGTGTGATATGCTGCTGGGGATCTATCACAGTAGAGAGGTAAGGAGGGAATTGTTGCCACCTGGAAGCAGATTACTTACATGGACCTGGGTGTCTTCTCATCACTTGTAGACAGAGGAGCCTGGTGGGTGGATATATAGGAAGACGGGCTCATCATAATGATTGGAATGGAATGGATGGAAAGGTATCTGTCACGCCCTGGCCTTAGTTATCTTTGTTCTCTTTATTATTTTGGTTAGGTCAGGGTGTGACGAGGGTGTTTTTGTCTCGTCTAGGGTGTTTGTACTGTCTAGGTTTTTTTTGTAGAGTTATGGGGTTGTGTTCATTATAGGTGTTTATGTAAGTCTATGGTTGCCTAGATTGGTTCTCAATTAGAGGCAGGTGTTTATCGTTGTCTCTGATTGGGAACCATATTTAGGCAGCCATGTTCTTTGGGTATTTTGTGGGTGATTGTTTCCTGCGTCAGTGTTTGTGCCACACGGGACTGTTACGGTTTGTTCACATTTATTGTTTTGGTATTGGTGTTCATAGTTCAGTTTTCTATATTAAAACATGGATACCTACCACGCTGTGTATTGGTCAGATCCTTGTTACACCTCTTCAGAGGAAGAAGAGGAAGACAGCCGTGACAGAATCACCCACCAACATAGGACCAAGCAGCGTGGTAACGGGCAGCAGCGACAGCAGCAGCAGCATACACAGGACTTCTGGACATGGGAAGAAATTCTGGACGGTAAGGGACCTTGGGTTCAAGCTGGAGAGTATCGCCGCCCTCGTGAAGAGCTGGAGGCAGCTAAAGCCGAGAGGCGGTGGTATGAGGAGGCAGCACGGAAGCGAGGCTGGAAGCCTGAGAGTCAGCCCCAAAAATTTCTTGGGGAGGGGGGGGGGGGGGGCTCAAGGGGAGTGTGGCGAAGTCAGGTAGGAGACCTGTGCCAACTTCCCGGGCTTACCGTGGAGAGCGAGAGTAGGGGCAGACACCGTGTTATGTGGAAGAGCGCACGGTGTCTCCTGTACGTGTGCTTAGCCCGGTGCGGTACATCCCAGCTCCACGTATCGGCCGGGCTAGAGTGGGCATCGAGCCAGGTGCCATGAAGCCGGCTCAACGCAGCTGGTCTCCAGTGCGTCTCCTCGGGCCGGTGTACATGGCACCAGCCTTACGCATGGTGTCCCCGGTTCGCCAGCACAGCCCAGTGCGGGTTATTCCACCTCCCCGCACTGGTCGGGCGACGGGGAGCATTCAACCAGGTAAGGTTGGGCAGGCTCGGGGCTCAAGAGCTCCAGTACGCCTTCACGGTCCGGTATATCCGGTGCCATCTCCTCGCCCCAGCCCAGTACCACCAGTGCCAACACCATGCACCAGGCTTCCTGTGCGTCTTCAGAGCCCTGTTCCTCCTCCACGCACTCGCCCTGTGGTGCGTGTCTCCAGCCCGGTACCACCAGTTCCGGCACCACGCACTAAGCCTCCTGTGTGTCTCCAGAGCCCTGTACGCCCTGTTGCTGCTCCCCGCACTAGCCTTGAGGTGCGGGTCCCTAGCCCGGTACCACCAGTTCCGGCACCACGCCCCAGGCATACTGTGCGCCTCAGCAGGCCAGAGTCTACCGTCTGCCCAGCGCCGCCTGCGCTGCCCGTCTGCCCAGCGCCGTCTGAGCTGCCGCCTGCGCTGCCCGTCTGCCCAGCGCCGTCTGAGCTGCCGCCTGCGCTGCCCGTCTGCCCAGCGCCGTCTGAGCCGCCGCCTACGCTGCCCGTCTGCCCAGCGCCATCTGAGCTGTCCGTCTGTCCTGAGCCTTCAAAGCCGCCCGTCTGTCCTGAGCCTTCAAAGCCGCCCGTCTGTCCTGAGCCTTCAGAGCCATCCGTCAGTCAGGAGCCGCTAGAGCAGTCCGTCAGTCAGGAGCCGCTAGAGCCGTCCGTCAGTCAGGAGCCGCTAGAGCCGTCCGTCAGTCAGGAGCAGCCAGAGCCGCCCGCCAGACAGGAGCCGCCAGAGCCGCCCGCCAGACAGGATCCGCCAGAGCCGCCCGCCAGACAGGAGCCGCCAGAGCCGGCCGTCAGCCAGGACCGGCCAGAGCCGCCCGTCAGCCAGGACCGGGCAGAGTCGTCAGTCAGCCAGGACCGGCCAGAGTCGTCAGTCAGCCAGGACCGGCCAGAGTCGTCAGTCAGCCAGGACCGGCCAGAGTCGTCAGTCAGCCAGGACCGGCCAGAGTCGTCAGTCAGCCAGGACCGGCCAGAGTCGTCAGTCAGCCAGGACCGGCCAGAGTCGGCAGTCAGCCATGACCGGCCAGAGCCGTCAGTCAGCCATGACCTGCCAGAGCCGTCAGTCAGCCATGACCGGCCAGAGCCGTCAGTCAGCCATGACCTGCCAGAGCCGTCAGTCAGCCATGACCTGCCAGAGCCGTCAGTCAGTCCGGAGCTGCCCCTCAGTCCGGAGCTGCCCCTCAGTCCAGAGCTGCCCCTCAGTCCGGAGCTGCCCCTTCGTCCAGAGGCGCCCATCAGTCCAGTGGGGTTAATTTGGATGGTCGCCATTAAGAGGAGGCCACGGAAGCGGGAATTAACTATGGTGGGGTGGGGGCCACGTCCAGCGCCAGAGCCGCCACCGTGGACAGATGCCCACCCAGACCCTCCCCTATAGGTTCAGGTTTTGCGGCCGGAGTCCGCACCTTTGGGGGGGGGGGTACTGTCACGCCCTGGCCTTAGTTATCTTTGTTCTCTTTATTATTTTGGTTAGGTCAGGGAGTGACGAGGGTGGTTTGTGTGTTTTTGTCTCGTCTAGGGTGTTTGTACTGTCTAGGGTTTTTTTGTAGAGTTATGGGGTTGTGTTCATTATAGGTGTTTATGTAAGTCTATGGTTGCCTAGATTGGTTCTCAATTAGAGGCAGGTGTTTATCGTTGTCTCTGATTGGGAACCATATTTAGGCAGCCATGTTCTTTGGGTATTTTGTGGGTGATTGTTTCCTGTGTCAGTGTTTGTGCCACACGGGACTGTTACGGTTTGTTCACATTTATTGTTTTGGTATTGGTGTTCATAGTTCAGTTTTCTATATTAAAACATGGATACCTACCACGCTGCGTATTGGTCCGATCCTTGTTACACCTCTTCAGAGGAAGAAGAGGAAGACAGCCGTGACAGTATCGAACACATGGATGTCATGTATTTGATACTGTTCCATTCCAGCCATTACAATGAGCCCATCCTCCTATATCTATGTCTACCAGCCACCACTGCCTGTAGAGAATAACTGGAGTGATGAGTGACTATCAAATGATTATGTGACTTATACTGAGGATGATCATCTAGCCTTGTAGCTGATGGAGAGTCTCAGCCAAATAGTGTGTTTCATAAATCCCAGTTGCGCATTCCTTCAACAACACCTGTGTAATTCTGTCACTGGGCTTTGGCTCTCTGAATCAGTTCTTTGTCATCTTGTAATGAGAATTCACCAGGCTCAGGGAACTACTGCACTGCCTTCCAGTCTAATACCAGATCCCACACAAAAAAACATCAGAAAACAACACACCAAATGGCTGCTTTGCAGTTGTGCGCTTCAAAACCAATCTGATTTTGTTTTGGGACGTTGCCAGGATTGCCCTCTTTTCCCTGGAAGTGAACCTCTCAGTGGAATAGGGTAGCATGTTGGCTAAGGATAAGCACATCATCATTTTATTTAAAATATATACATGCATCATCATACCAAGCTCAGAGGAGCTCCCACCTCAGAGAAGACGTCAAATGGAGGCGTCAAAATAAAATGTCCGCTGGGCTGGTGGCTTCAGACCCATATTTGTTCATGTTTATACAGGTTCTGTCAGCACTGCTCTGCTCAGCGTCTGCAGATGAAGCCACTCTGGCTGAGTCAGTGTGTTGGGCTGTTGTAGTCGGAATGTCATAATGCAAAGATGCCTCGTCTCTCTTGCTTTCTTTTTGTCTCTTTCACTCTCTCCAACTTTCTCTCTCTATTTCATTTTTGTTCTCTCTTCATTTTGTTCTATCTCTATTGCTTTCTCTTACTCCCACTATATTCATACATATATTGATTGAATGATGAGTAAACAATTATTTCCACCCAAATAGACATACCCAAATGTAGTTATTTTTCATGAGATGGCCATAAACAACTGGTAAGAATGCATAGTTTTAGAAAGGTCTGGAACTCACCTTTCTGTTAAAAAATAGTTATAAATTGCTGTTGTACTCACATTTGAGGACACAAGCTCAAGTACATAGTACAAATATTATGAAAATATGAAAAATCATATATTGTTTTTTTCCTATTGAACAAAAGTGGGGCAATAGGGCTTGAAATGACTGAAATGCTTTCTAAACATAATAAGAATTACATTATAAACGACTTTGTATAAGATTTCACTTACTCATAATTAAAATGAATATGATCATACTTGGCAATATTTCATGTAACTGACGACAGATCATTTTCTCCTGAACGTCCGCTGAGCGCTGCTGAGACACCATTCAAATGTGTTAAGACTTGAAACAACTTCAGCGATAAACACACAGTGATTTTGTCTGTCTGTGACCAAAAGAAAGTGGTCTTGTTTTCCTGGAAATGTGACATGTCACTCCCTATGCAAATGTGGGGTCTGAAACCTGACAGTTCAAGACAGTTCCGCTGAGAAAGTGGAAGCGGAGAGCCAACAGATGGGTCTTCATGGCACTATAAGGCAAGGGACCCTACGGCGTTCACAGAGTGCTTTGTACACCAAAATGTCAGTCGGAACCGGTCCAGAACCACTCAAAGTCCCCCATATAGGGGACTTAACATCAAACGGGGGACATATTTGTCACGTTCTGACCTTTATTTTCCTTTGTTTTGTCTTTATTTAGTATGGTCAGGGCGTGAGTTGGGGTGGGCAGTCTATGTTATGTGTTTCTAGGTTTAGGTTTGTCAATTGGCCTGATATGGTTCTCAAACAGAGACAGGTGTTTTGCATTGTCTCTGATTGGGAACCATATTTAGGTTGCCTGTTTTCACTGTTGGTTTGTGGGTGTTTGTTTCCTGTGTCTGTGTTCATGCCACACGGGACTGTTTCGGTTAGGTTACTTTGTTATTTTGTATTTTTTGTCGTGTTCAGTGGATTATATTAAAACATGGACACTTACCACTCTGCGTCTTGGTCCGATCCCTGTTACACCTCCTCTTCAGACGAAGAGGAGGAAATCAGCCGTTACAATATTACTCTTCCAGGAAGGACCTTTAATTTTGTGTGTTCACATGTTGAAGCTCCCCTCGCTCATCCCTTTCCCTCTATTTCCTGCTAAAGTTTTATGACCCACGGTAAATTAAGATAATGAGATTTACATGTTGTGTTCTCCGTATGATGTCATAACAGGTTCTGGGAATGTGTTTCATATTTTTTTGTCTTTACTCATTGGTATGAAGATGACACTAAGGATTTTGGGCCTCATCCGATTAGAATTTATACCTGCATTCTATTTTTCTTAGTTATGACTTTCTGAAACTCAAGGTTTTACTCTAAACAAAAATATAAACATAACATGTCAAGTGTTGGTTTCATGAGCTGAAATAAAATATCCCAGAATTGTTCCATAAGCACAAAAAGCTTATTTCTCTCAAATTTTGTTTACATTGTTAGTGACCATTTCTCCTTTGCCAAGATAATCCATTCACCTGACAGGTGTGACATATCAAGAAGATGATTAAACAGCATGATCATTGCACAGGTGCACCTTGTGCTGGGGACAACAAAAGGCCATACTAAAATGTGCAGTTTTGTCACACAACACAGTGCTACAGATGTCTCAAGTTTTGAGGGAGTGTGCAATTAGCATGCTGACTGCAGGAATGTCCACCAGAGCTGTTTCCAGATGATTAAATGTTAATTTATTTTCCATAAGCCGCCTCTAATGTAATTTTAGAGAATTTGGCAGTGCGTCCAACTGGCCTCACAACCACACACCACTTGTATGGCGTCGTGTTGGCGAATGGTTTGCTGATGTCAACGTTGTGAACAGAGAACCCCATGTTGATGGTGGGGTTATGGTATGCTCAGGCATAAGCTATGGAAAACAAACACAATTGCATTTTATTGATGGTAATTTGAATGCATAGAGATACAGTGACGAGTTCCTGAGGCCCATTGTCGTGCCATGTTTCAGCATGATAATGCATGGCTGTCACGATCGTCTTCTTGATAGACAGTAGACCAAGGCGCAGCGTGTGGAAAATACATCTTCTTTTATTGAGAAGAGAGAGAAAACACAAAACGAACACTATACACAAACTAACAAAACAACAAACGACCGTGAAGCTAAATAACGTAAGTGCACTGACAAGCAACAAACGTTCAACATAGACAATTACCCACAAACACATGATGCCCATGGCTGCCTTAAATATGGCTCCCAATTAGAGACAATAAACCACAGCTGTCTCTAATTGAGAACCAATCCAGGCAGCCATCGACATACAAACACCTAGAACAGACATTTCCCCATTAAACCTACAAACCCCTAGACAAACCAAAACACATACTTCCCCATGTCACACCCTGACCTAACTAAAATAATAATGAAAACAAAGATAACTAAGGCCAGGGTGTGACAATGGCCCTATGTCACAAGGATCTGTACACAATTCCTGGAAGCTGAAAATGTCCCAGATCTCTAGTGGTCTGCATACTCACCAGACATGTCACCAATTGAGCATGTTTGCGATGCTCTGGATTGACGTGCATGACAGTGTGTTCCAGTTCCCGCCAATATCCAGCAACTTCACACAGCCATTGAAGAGGACTGGTTCAACATTCCACAGGCCACAATCAACAGCCTGATCAACTCTATGCGAAGAAGATGTGTCGCACTGCATGAGACAAACGGTGGTCACAAGACTGGTTTTCTGATCCACACGCCTACCTTTTCTTTAAGGTATCCGTGACCAACAGATGCATATCTGTATTCCCAGTCATGTGAAATCCATAGACTAGAGCGTAATGAATTTATTTAAATTGACTGATTTCCTTATATGAACTGTAACTCAGTAAAATATTTTATATTGTGTTATGTTGCATATATATTTTTGTTCAGTGTAGTTACAGTATATTAAGTAGAGAACCTGATGTTGGAAAATGTTTATGGCTAAATATTTATAAAATTGAAAGAGGATTGGCAGCTTACAGGAGAAAGGCAATGGAAAACTTTGCGATGACGTCAAACTCAAACGTTTACCTTTGTATAGCTAGCTTTCAAATGATTTACATTTTGTAGCTGGTGGTCATTTGAACATTAAAACAGTGCCTCCAAAGCTTCTGCTGACGATAGTGGGATGTCATTGAACGCTGGCCTGCGTCCTTGATGCGAGTCTTTGAGTGTTCATTGGAGTGATTCCTTCCACAGTCATTGACAGTCACTCCTCCTGGCTGGCAGCAGACACTGCCAGGTTCTCAGGACCTCGATGTGGTCATAATTTATATCAGCAATAAACACATGTTGGGATGCTCCACCGAACTCAGTCTATTAACATTATCCGGCTCGTTGACCAGATGTCCATGAGTGTACAACGGATTTCGTCATCTAGGCTCAGATGGGAATTAAAAACACCTTTAGACATTTCCGATATACAGAAATATAATGCTAGTGGTAATTTTATAAATCTAGCTCAGCCTGCCAGCATCACTTCAAGGCATGTTGGTATTACAGTAGTATTATCACTAATAGTATGCAGACATGGGATAACTACAGTTTTAACTATGCTTTGCGGAAAGTAACTATTTATTTGCGGGAACAAATAGTTACTTTGGAGGGGACTACAACTATTTGAATGCAAATCTCAGAAAGTGACTACTTTTTAAAACTATTTGAATACAGATCTGGGAAAGCAACTACTTGAAAACATATTTGAATACAGATCTCAGGAAGAAACTACTTTTTCAAAACGAGTTGAATACAGATCTCAGAAAGCAGCAACTCCATTTTGGGGACTAAAGATCTCAGGAAGTGACTACTTTTCAGAAACTATTGGATTGACTGCCTTCAACTAATGGCAAGGCTTTATCTGGAACTGCATGTTGAAGATAGAAATATAATTACTAGAGAACACAATATAGTAATTCAATCTATCTGACAGTCATATTTGATCTACACAATACATTTCTATCTGTACATTCTGTAAATGTACATTCTCTGACATGTTCATTGCCCCAGGTGTACATAATCAAGTCAAACAAAATCCAATTATATTGTGTACAGATAAGTATAAATAAGTTGTGACGCTCAACTACTGTATGACTCTTTCAACATGACACTGAAAAGGTCGAAAGCTGCAATTAATTTTATGATACCTGAAAATGCTGCAGTGCAAACAGTAAGTTGGAAGTTTAGTAAAAACAACTTTGAACCATATGCGAACCATCTGCGGGTAAGTATTCTTGATTCAAACACACACTATACCATCTTTAAAAGGGATGGTTTACTCAGAATACCAACTAACATGATTTTCCGCCTACCTTGGCTGTAGTTTATTCAAGAATCAGTTTTGGATATTTTGTTTCCTTTCAACACTTATTAGTCATAGTTTATTACTGTTAGCATTCTCAGTAACACTTAACAAACGATTATTGTGCCTGTGTAATCAAACTGTAATTACTGTTGGAACAACATATTATTAGCATGTTGTTACATAATACTTTGGTAATTCAATTTTAATTATGTAGCAATGAGCTGAGTTTTTATAACTACTGTACACAAGAGGAATAGTCACTGTTCCTTACTCCATTTATGTAATAACTCCATTATTATGCACTTATAAAGCAATTTCTAAAGTCCTATGTAACAACAATGTTGCTATTGTAATAATCCCAAAGTTGCTACACATGTATAAGAACTTGATGTCAAGTTTTACTGTATTATTCATTTTGAAGCTGCAAATGGGGTCTACTCTAGTGTTGAGGTGATTCCATGTCCCTCATCTATTTAATTCTAGGCTATAGGCTATATTAGGATTCATATCTAAGAGCCCTCCAAACCCTGTGCTTATGACAATATAATTGAACTAACTGTTGTAATTTCTGTTTTTTTGTCAAGTATTTGGCAGCCATCAAATAAAAATAAAAATACATCTTAATTTTAATAAAAAAATTCTGATACCTGTATTTTAATATCAAAGAAAATAGTTGCATTTTAGTTGAAACTCTATATAAACTATATTCAACTACCTCAAGTATTTTCTCAAGTATTTTCTGCCCAGGTCTGATAGTATGTTATAGTTGTAGTACATTGTCTTCCCAAAGTGAGTTCTGCATGATCACAGTTCCTTCCAAGATTACTCTTAATTAGTTCTAAGACAAAGCTCTCCATCACGCTCCATTTGGCAAGCAGGAAGCACCAGTGACTCGATCAATAAAAAACTGGTCAGATGAAGCAGATGGTAAACTACAGGACTGTTTTGCCAGCACAGACTGGAATATGTTCTGGGATTCCTCCGATGGCATTGAGGAGTACACCACATCAGTCATTGGCTTTATCAATAAGTGCATCGATGACGTCGTCCCCACAGTGACCGTACATACATACACCAACCAGAGGCCATGGATTACAGGCAACATCCGTACTGAGCTAAAGGCTAGAGCTGCCGCTTTCAAGGAGCGGGATTCTAACCCGGAAGCTTATAAGAAATCCCGCTATGCCCTCCGACGAACCATCAAACAGGCAAAGCATCAATACAGGACTAAGATCGAATCATACTACAGCGGCTATGACGCTCGTCGGATGTGGCAGGGCCTACAAACCATTACAGCATTACAGACTACAAAGGGAAGCACAGCCGAGAGCTGCCCAGTGAAACGAGCCTACCGGACGAGCTAAACTAATTCTATGCTCGCTTCGATGCAAATTACACTGAAGCACGCATGAGAGCACCAGCTATTCCGGAAGACTGTGGGATCACACTCTCCGCAGCTGATGTGAGAAAGAACTTTAAACAGGTAAACATTCACAAGGCTGCAGGGCCAGACGGATTACCAGAATGTGTACTGCGAGCATGCGCTGACCAACTGGCAAGTGTCTTCACTGACATTTTTAACCTCTCCCTGTCCGAGTCTGTAACACCAACATGTTTTAATCAGACCTCCATAGTCCCTGTGCCCAAGAACACTAAGGTAACCTGCCTAAATGACTACCGACCCATAGCACTCATGTCTGTAGCCATGAAGTGCTTTGAAAGGCTGGTCATAGCTCAAATCAACACCCTTATCCCAGAAACCCTAGACCCACTCCAATTTGCATACAACCCTAACAGATCCACAGATGATGCAATCTCTATTGCACTCCATACTGCCCTTTCCCACCTGGACAAAAGGAACACCTATGTGAGAATTGCTATTCATTGACTACAGCTCAGCGTTCAACACCATAGTGCTCTCAAAGCTCATCAATAAGCTAAGGACCCTGGGACTAAACACTTCCCTCTGCAACTGGAAACTGGACTTCCTGAGGGGTTGCCCCCAGGTGGTAAGGGTAGGTAACGACACATCCACCACGCTGATCCTCAACACAGGGGCCCCTCAGGGGTGCGTGCTCAGTCCCCTCCTGGTACTCCCTGTTCACTCATGACTGCACGGCCAGGCATGACTCCAACACCATCATTAAGTTTGCCGATGACACAACAGCGGTAGGCCTGATCACTGACAATGACGAGACAGCCTATAAGAGGAGGTCAGAGACTGGGCCGTGTGGTGCCAGGACAACAACCTCTCCCTCAACGTGATCAAGAGAAAGGAGATGATTGTGGACTACGGGAAAACAAGGACCGAGCACGCCCCCATTCTCATCGACGGGGCTGTAGTGAATCAGGTTGAGAGCTTCAAGTTCCTTGGTGTCCACATCACCAACAAACTAACATGGTCCAAACACACCAAGATAGTCGTGAAGAGGGCACGACAAAACCTATTCCCCCTCAGGAGACTGAAAAGATTTGGCATGGGTCCTCAGATCCTCAAAAGGTTCTACAGCTGCAACATCGAGAGCATCCTGACTGGTTGCATCACTGCCTGGTATGGCAAATGCTCGGCCTCCGACCGCAAGACACTACAGGAGGTAGTGCGTACGGCCCAGTACATCACTGGGGCCAAGCTTCCTGCCATCCAGGACCTTCATACCAGGCAGTGTCAGAGGAAGACCCTAAAAATTGTCAAAGACTCCAGCCACCCTAGACATTGACTGTTCTCTATGCTACCGCACGGCAAGCGGTACCGGAGTGCCAAGTCTACGTTCAAGAGGCTTCTAAACAGCTTCTACCCCCAAGCCATAAGACTCCTGAACATCTAATCAAATGGCTACCCAGACTATTTGCATTGCTCCCCCCCCTCCCTCTTTTACACCGCTGCTACTCTCTGTTGTTATCATCTATGCATAGGCAATTTAATAACTCTACCTACATTTGAAGTCGGAAGTTTACATACACTTAGGTTGGAGTCATTAAAACTCGTTTTTCAACCACTAACAAACTCTCTACTTTGTGCATGACACAAGTCATTTTTCCAACAATTGTTTACAGACAGATTATTTCACTTAGAATTTGCTGTATCACAATTCCAGTGGGTCAGAAGTTTACATACACTAAGTTGACTGTGCCTTTAAACAGCTTGGAAAATTCCAAAAAACTTCTGATAGGCTAATTGACATAATTTGAGTCAATTGGAGGTGTACCTGTGGATGTATTTCAAGGCCTACCTTCAAACTCAGTGCCTCTTTGCTTGACATCGTGGGAAAATCCAAAGAAATCAGCCAAGACCTCAGAAAAAAAACTGTAGACCTCCACAAGTCTGGTTCATCCTTGGGAGCAATTTTCAAACGCCTGAAGGTACCACATTCATCTGTACAAACAATAGTACGCACGTATAAACACCATGGGACCACGCAGCCATCATACCACTCAGGAAGGAGAAGTGTTCTGTCTCCTAGAGATGAGTGGCCATCACAAAGCCCTGACCTCAATCCCATAGAAAATTTGTGGGCAGAACTGAAAACGCATGTGCAATCAAGGAGGCCTACAAACCTGACTCAGTTACACCAGCTCTGTCAGGAGAAATGGGACAAAATTCACCCAAGTTATTGTGGGAAGCTTGTGGAAGGCTACCCGAAATGTTTGACCCAAGTTAAACAATTTAAAGGCAATGCTACCAAGTACTAATTGAGTGTATGTAAACTTCTGACCCACTGGGAATGAGATGAAAGACATAAAAGCTGAAATAAATAATTCTCTCTACTATTATTCTGACATTTCATATTCTTAAAATAAAGTGGTGATCCTAACTGACCTAAGACAGTGTCACGTTCCTGACCTGTTTTCCCTTGTTTTTGTATTTGTTTAGTATGGTCAGGGCGTGAGTTGGGGTGGGCATTCTATGTTGTGTGTCTAGTTTGTCTGTTTCTGTGTTCAGCCTAATATGGTTCTCAATCAGAGGCAGCTGTCAATCGTTGTCCCTGATTGAGAATCATATATAGGTGGCTTGTTTTGTGTTGGGGATTGTGGGTGGTTGTTTCCTGTCTCTGTGTTTGTGTTCTGCACCAGATAGGACTGTCTCGGTTTTCACGTTTGTTGTTTTGTATTGTTGTAAGTGTTCACAGTTCGTTATATTAAACATGTTGAACACTAACTGCGCTGCATTTTGGTCCACTCCTTCATCCCAGGAAGAAAGCCGTTACACAGAGAATGTTTACTAGGATTAAATGTCAGGAATTGAGAAACTGAGTTAAATGTATTTGGCTAAGGTGTATATAAACTTCCGACTTCAATTGTACATGTACATTTTACCTAAACTAACCGGTGACCCCGCACATTGACTCTATACCGGTACCCCCCTGTATATAGTCTCACTATTGTTATTTTACTGCAGCTCTTTAATTACTTGTTACTTTTATTTCTTATTCATATTTTTTTTAAACTGCATTGTTGTTTAGGGGCTTTAAGTTTAAGTAAACCTTTCACTTTAAGGTCTACACCTGTTGTATTCGGCGCATGTAACTAATAAGATTTGATTTGATTACAGAATGACTATTACTATTACAAACTCCTTGCCAAGTGTTTCCTGAAACACCACATCAGTGACATTTTGAATGCCTGGCAAAGTTAGGCTCTGAAATGTGATGCATTTAATGTCTGCTTCTGTTCCTCAGTACTTTAGATGACCTAGTCTTTCTGTAAAGAAACATTTCAATTTTCCATAGTAATTACTCAGATAGATGGTCAGGACATCAACTCTTGGAGTTTCTGTCATTGGTCACCAGTGATATAACACACTGGAGCAGCAGTAGCACTTGGATACACCGTTTTTTTTTTTGCTTTAACACCCTTGCTTTCAAAGAGCACCCTTTCAGTACCAGTAGCAGTGCCATTCATTTTGGAGACTTTGTGAAGAATTACTCTCAACGCAATAACATTGATCTTCCGTTTGGAATCTTCACTAGACATCATTGCAATAAAGAACAAATTGTTAAATATTGAGACATATTTTCCATCATGCACAAAACTTTACAGTAGCTGTATTCCAGCTATGCTGTTGATTAGCACAATGTCTAACAACACAATTTGTACTGTTTGTCTCCAAGAACACATAACAGATGACAGAGTACCACAAGGGTAAATATTTAGAACCCACAGAATTTTCCGGTCAGTTTGTCCTCATCACACTGCGATATGCAAATTAAATCATGGGCAAAGTATGCACATGTATCTCTATATCTGTATCAGGACCATTCTCCAGTATTTTACAGTACCAACACAATAACCATGAAACTCGACAAAATCACCATGAAACGGTATTTTATTGCCATAATCAGAGAGGGTATAACTGAAGAAAGGTAAGTATTTTAAATGTATTCACTGTTTCTCAAAATATCTTCGTTATTTGACAAGAAAAGTTTTGTGAGGAAACTGTTAAAACTTGTCTTCAATTTGACCAATGATGTGCACAATTGCATGGACGAGTTCTATTAACTTGGTTAATTGATGGTGTGTTAAGACATGGCCAGAGGGCAGAGGCTTACTTGGGGCAAAGTAAAGACCTGTCGGTGTCATGTGTGACAGATTTATATAATTGGATTGTCTGCTGAAGTGACATGTGGTGCGACAATGTGTTTTTTAAGGTATTAGCAGAAATCATCGGCTGTAGTCATGGTTACAGTGCATCATGTTTGGGAGTGTGGGACCATTAGCAAGAGAGAAAGAAATCTGGCCTTAGAATGCTTCATTTTTTAGGAAGTGCTTTGCATGCAATTGTGAGTGTTGGACCTCTTGCAGATGATAGATTGTGTTGAGTGATGCCTTTTTTACATCTGGAAAGTCTGCAAAGCCTTCCTTGATCCCCTACTAGCACACAAGCTGTGCTGTTTCCTACCACTTAATGTTTACCACATTTACTTTTCCTCTCCGAGTTTGCTAATCAAGCGCCCTGGTGAACAAAGACTTAAAATGCACTATAAATACAAAAGTATGTGGACACCCCTTCAAATGAGTGAATTCAGCTATTTCAGCCCCACCCGTTGCTGACAGGTGTATAAAATCGAGCACATAGCCATGCAATCTCCATAGACAAACATTGGCAGTAGAATGGCCTTACTGAAGAGCTCAGTGACTTTAAACGTGGCGCCGTCATAGGATGCCACCTGTCCAACAGTTCGTCAAATGTATTCCTGCTAGAGTTGCTCCGGTCAACTGTAAGTGCTGTTATTGTGAAGTGGAAGCGTCTAGGAGAAACAACGGCTCAACCACAAACTCACAGAACGGGACCGCCAAGTGCTGAAATAATCATTGAAAACAAATCACAGTGAAGTACTTCTATTTTACCCAGAAATTATTTGATAGAGAAAAACAGCTGCATTGGACCTTTAACAAACCGAGTTGTGCGTAAAAATCATCTGTCCTTGGTTGCAACACTCACTACCTAGTTACAAACTGCCACTGGAAGCAACGTCAGCTTCATGAAATGGGTTTCCATGGCCGAGCAGCCGCACACAAGCCTAAGATCACCATGCACAATGTCAGCTGGAGTGGTGTAAAGCTTGCCATCAATGGGCAGTGGAAGCGTTCTCTGGAGTGATGAATCACGCTTCACCATCTGGCAGTTCGATGGACGAATCTGGATTTGACGGATGCCAGGAGAATGCTACATGCCCCAATGCATAGCGCCATCTGTAACGTTTGGTGAAGGAGGAATAATGGTCTGTGGCTGTTTTTCATGGTTCGGGCTAGGCCCCTTAGTTCCAGTGAAGGGAAATCTTAACACTACAGCATACAATGACATTCTAGGCGATTCTGTGCTTCCAACTTTGTGGCAACAGTTTGGGGAAGGCCTTTTCCTGTTTCAGTATGACAATGCCCCCATGCACAAAACGAGCTCCATACAGAAATGGTTTGTCGAGATCAGTGTGGAAGAACTTGACTGGCCTGCACAGAGCCCTGACCTGAACTCCATCCAAAACCTTTGGGATGAATTGGAACTCTGACTGTGAGCCAGGCCTAATCGCCCAACATCAGTGCCTTACCTCGCTAATACTCTTATGGCTGAATGGAAACAAGTCCCCGCAGCAATGTTCCAACATCTAGTGGAAAGCCTTCCCAGAAGAGTGGAGGCTATTATAGCAGCAAAGAGGGAACAATCCCATATGAATGCCCATGATATTCAATGAGCAGGTGTCCACATACTTTTGGTCATGTAGTGTATGTGTGTTATTATCGCCTCTTTTTATTCTTCTCTGTATTGTACGTTCATGCACTTCCTTCCTGTGTCAAACATGAAAGGAACCAGACAAGAAGATGATGATGATTCGCAGGCGTCTACTGTACATCCTTCCATTTAGTCCGTCCTGCCGTTTACGGAAACAATGTTCCCTCAGCATCTTTTGACAGCTAGAAATATATCTGCGCTCTTAACTCAATACATACCCTGTCACTTTGTGATAGGATATGATGGACTTATTTATATTGGCTCCTGAATGGCACAGCGGTCTAAGGCACTGCATCTCTGTGCTAGAGGTGTCACTACAGACCCTGGTTCAATTCCAGGATGTATCACAACCAGGCCGTCATTGTAAATAAGAACTTGTTCTTAACCTACTTGCCTAGCTAAATAAAATGATGTACATATTTTGCAATCAAGCGGGGCTTTGCCGTGTTAAAATCACCTAACACCATATTGTTTGGGATAATATGATTACCAGTAGCCTTTCCCACAGATACAAGTGACCTTTACCTACGCTTTATGTACAGTACATACAGTGTGTCTACCCTCTCCCTCATTGTGAGTATTATATCTTAAAGGAGATTAAATTCACCTAAATCAATCTTTCATGCAACGTAAATATCTCTTCAATCAGTGTAAATGAAGGGGAGGAGACAGGTTAAAGAAGGATTTTAAAGCCTTGTAACAATTGAGACATGGATTGTGTATGTGTGCCATTCAGAGGATGAATGGGCAAGACAAAATATTTAAGAGCCTTTGAATGGGGTATGGAAGTAGGTGCCAGGTGCACCGGTTTGTGTCAAGAACTGCAACGCTCAACAGTTTCCTGTTTGTCTCAAGAATGGTCTACATCCAGCCAACTTAACACAACTGTGGGAAGCATTGGAGTCAACATGGGCTAGCATGCCTGTGGAATGCTTTCGACACCTTGTACAGTCCATGCCCCCAATGAATTGAGGCTGTTCTGAGGGCAAAAGTGGGTGCAACTCAATATTAGGAAAGTGTTCCTAATGTTTTGTACACTCAGTATACATTACAACTGTATTGTAGTATTAAGTATTTTCACATTCCATGTTAAGTATAAAAAATAGGTCTCAAATAAATAAAAAATATCTCCATCAGTGGAGGCTCCTCAGAGGAGGAAGGGGAGGACCATCCTCCTCAGTGAATTTCATGAGAAAAAAATTTGTGAAACATTAAAAAAGTAAAAATTTGTAGATACATTTTAAGAGAAGCCAGTTTAGAAAGGAAACCCAAGTGCCCCGCCTCAGCTGAAGCATTAGCTGAGATGGTATCAATTAGAGGCTAGTATCAATCACGGCTACCTTCTTGGGTGGGTATTTAAGCTTTATGGGTCTGCTCTCTCATCCTGCTGCAGTTTGCTGCTACTGCTAATATGCGATGGCTTCTTGCTCTGCATCAACGCTGCTGTGTAACTAGATGTTTCTCGCTATGGTGCTGTGTTCTGATATAATATTTTATTTTTGAATGCTCACTAGCTGAGTTTGAACCTCGTCCGCGTTATTCAATATGCTCATGTTTCAATGTTTGGCTGCTGCGGGGATGTCACTGATTGCGAGGTTCAACCATGTTGCTGCTCTACTGTTGTCAGTCAATAGCGGCTACAAACTAGCTAGCTAAGTAGAATTAGCCTCGGAAGTAGCCTATTATATAGCTAGCTACTTGTTTGTTCCCAATACCAGCTTTCAGGCAGATTGGTGAACACACACCCCATCATGGGGAGTCATCCCCTGTAATATAAGAAGGAAGTAGCCTTTTCTAGGCTAGCATACAGGCAATGCATCAATATACAGGAGTGAGTAGCAATGTTTTCTAATCATGAGCAGGAGATGATGTTATCATGGTGATTCGATAGTATTTCAGTCTATATGCATGCGTTTATTATTTAGTGCAGAATCAATTTCGATAGTAGTTGTCACTATGCATCGCGCAGCTCATGAGAACACTGGAATTATGTATATTATCAGTGATGGGCTATATTTTATATCCAGAAGGCCCAAGTTAGTTACTTTAAGGATCAGTTCTCTCTCTGCGGGTCTAACCCCAAGAAGTTCTGGAAAACGGTTAAAGACCTGGAGAATAAACCGTCTTCCTCACAGCTGCCCATGTCCCTTAATGTTGATGATGTGGTTGTTACTGACAAGAAGCACATAGCTGTGCTCTTTAATCACCACTTCATTAAGTCAGGATTCCTATTTGACTCAGCCATGCCTCCTTGCCCGTCAAATATTTCCTCATCTCTCACCCCTTCTAATGCAACTCTCCCCGATGCTCCTCCCTCTTTTTCCCCTGCCCCGCTACAAAGTTTCTCCCTGCAGGCAGTCATTGAGTCCGAGGTGCTAAAGGAGCTCCTTGAACTTGACCCCAAAAAATCATCTCAGTTAGATGGTTTAGACCGTTTCGTCTTTAAGGTTGCTGCCCCTATCATCGCCAAACCGATCTCCGACCTTTTTAACCTGTCTCTCCTTTCTAGGGAGGTTCCCATTGCTTGGAAGGCAACCACAGGTTGTCCTTTATTTAAAGGGGAGATCAAGCTGATCCTAACTGTTATAGGCCTATTTCTATTTTGCCCTGTTTATCAAACATTTTGGAAAAACTTGTCAATAATCAACTGACTGTCTTTCTTGATGTCTATAGTATTCTCTCTGGTATGCAATCTGGTTTCCGCTCAGGTTATGGATGTGTCACTGCAACCTTAAAGGTCCTCAATGATGTCACCATTGCCCTTGATTCTATGCAATGTTGTGCTGCTATTTATATTGACTTGGCCAAAGCTTTTGATACAGTAGACCATTCCATGTCACACCCTGATCAGTTTCACCTGTCCTCGTTATTGTCTCTACTCCCTCCAGGTGTCGCATGTTTTCCCCAGTGTATTTATCCCTGTGTTTCCCATCTCTCTGTGCCAGTTCGTCAAGTATGTTTCCAAGTCAACCAGCGTTTTTCTCGGTCTCCTGCTTTTTGCATTCTCCTTTTTCTAGTCCTCCCGGTTTTGACCCTTGCCTGTTTCTGGACTCTGTACCTGCCTGCCTGACCATTCTGCCTGCCTTGACCACGAGCCTGTCTGCCACTCTGTACCTCCTGAACTCTGATCTGGTTGTGACCTTTTTGCCTGTCCATGGCCATTCTCTTGCCTACCCCTTTGGATTAATAAACATTGTAAGACTCCAACCATCTGCCTCCTGTGTCTGCATTTGGGTCTCGCCTTGTGCCTTGATAATCCATTCTTGCGGGCCAGCTAAGGAGTATTGGTGTCTCTGAGGAATCTTTGGCCTGGTTTGCAAACTACCTCTCTCAAGGAGTGCAGTTTAAAAAGTCAGAAAATCTGTCTCGGCCACTGCCTGTCACCAAGGGAGTACCCCAAGGCTCAATCCTTGGCCCCACAATCTTCTTAATTTACATCAACAACATAGCTCAGGCCGTAGGAAGCTCTCTCATCAATTTATATACAGATGAAAGTCTTATACTCAGCTGGCACCTCCCTGGATTTTGTGGTAAATGCTCCACAATAAAGCTTTCTTAGTGTCCAACAAGCTTTCTCTACCCTTGACCTTTGTTATGGAGGTGTTCTGAACCTTGTTCTGAACACCGCCATAACAAAGGTCATGTGGTTTGGTAAGTTGAATGCCGCTCTCCCCACAGGTGTGATTACTACCTCTGAGGGTTTGGAGACAAAGCAAAAACAGGTTTTAATAAATGTGCAAATTATAATAAAAAAAAACTAGAAATATCACATATACATAAGTATTCAGGCCCTTTACTCAGTACTTTGTTGAAGCACCTTTGGCAGCAATTACAGCCTTGAGTTTTCTTGCGTATGACGCTACAAGCTTGGCATACCTGTATTTGGGGAATTTCTCCCATTCTTCTCTGCTGATCCTCTCAAGCTCTGTCAGGTTGGTTGGGGAGCGTACCTGCACAGCTATTTTCATGTCTCTCCAAAGATGTTAGATCCGGTTCAAGTCCGGGCTCTGGCTGGGCCACTCAAGGACATTCAGACACTTGTCCCGAAGCCACTCCTGCGTTGTCTTGGCTGTGTGCTTAGGGTTGTTGTCCTGTTGGAAGGTGAAACTTCTGAGCACTCTGGAGCAGGTTTTCATCAAGGACCTCTCTGTACTTTGCTCCATTAATCGGTCCCTCAATCCTGACTAGTCTCTTAGCCCCTGCCACTGAAAAACATCCCCACATCATGATGGTTCCACCACCATGGTTCACCGTAGGGATTGTGCCAGGTTTCCCCCAGATGTGAAGCTTGGCATTCAGGCCAAAGAGTTCAATTTTGTTTTCATCAGACCAGAGAGTTTTGTTTCTCATGGTCTGAGAGTCTTTAGGTGCCTTTTGGCAAACTCCAAGTGGGCTGTCATGTGCCTTTTACTGAGGATTGACTTCCATCTGGCCACTACCATAAAGGCCTGTTTGGAGGAGTGCTGCAGAGATGGTTGTCCTTCTGGAAGATTCTCCCATCTCCACAGAGGAACTCTAGAGCCCTGTCAGAGTGACCATCGGGTTCTTGGTCACCTCCCTGACCAAGGCCCTTCTCCCCCGATTGCTCAGTTTGGCCAGGTGGCTAGCTCTAGGAAGAGTCTTGGTGGTTCCAAACTTTTTCTATTTAAGAATGATGGAGGCCACTGTGTTCTTGGGGAGCGTTAATGCTGCAGACATTTTTTGGTACCCTTCCCCTTGAAAAATCCTGTCTCTGAGCACTACAGCCAATTCCTTTGACCTCATGACTTGGTTTTGCTCTGACATGCACTGTCAACTCTGGGACCTTATATAGACAGGTGTGTGCCTTTCCAAATCATCTCCAATCAATTGAATTTACCACAGGTGGACTTAGATCAAGTTGTAGAAACATCTCAAGGATGATCAACGGAGACAGGATGCATCTGTGCTCAATTTCGAGTGTCATACCAAAGGGTCTGAATAATTATGTTAATAAGGTATTTCTGTTTTTTATTTTGTATAAATTTGCACAATTCTCTAAACCTGCTTTGCTTTGTCATTATGGGGTAATGTGTGTAGTAATTTAATCAATTTTAGAATAAGAATGTACCGTAACAAAATGTGGAAAAAGTCAAGGGGTCTGAATACTTTCCGACTGCACTGTACATATAAAATGAGTAAAGCAGTATGTAAACATTATTAAAGTGATTAGTGTTCCATTATTAAAGTGACCAGTAATTCCATGTAGAAGGTGCAGGGTTGAGTAACCGGGTGGTAGCCGGCTAGTGATGGCTATTTAACTGTCTGATGGCCTTGAGATAGAAGCTGTTTTTCAGTCTCTCGGTCCCAGCTTTGATGCACCTGCACTGACCTTGTCTTTTGGATGACAGCGGGGTGAACAGGCCGTGTTTTGGGTGGTTTATGTCCTTGATGATCTTTTTGGCCTTCCTGTGACATCTGGTGCTGTAGGTGTCCTGGAGGGCAGACAGTGTGTCCCCGGTGATGAGTTAGGCAGACCTCACCACCCTCTGGAGAGCCCTGCGGTTGCGGTCGGTGGGGTTGCCGTACCAGGCGGTGATACAGCCCGACAGGATGCTCTCAATCTGTAAAAGTTTGTGAGGTCCTTAGGGGCCAAGCCAAATGATTTCAGCCTCCTGATGTTGAAGAGGCGCTGTTGCGCCTTCTTCACCACACTGTCTGTGTGGGTGGACCATTTTTGATTGTCAGTGATGTGTACGCCGAGGAACTTGGAACTTGAAGCTTTTCACTTTCTTCTCTGCGGTCCCGTCAATGTGGATAGGCGTGTGCTTCCTCAGCTATCTCCTGAATTCCACGATCAGTTCCTTCATTTTGTTGACTTTGAGATAGAGGTTATTTTCCTGGCATCACTCCGCCAGGGCCCTCACCTCCTCCCTGTAGGCTGTCTCGTCATGGTTGGTAATCAAGCCTTCTATTGTTGCGTCATCTGCAAACTTGATGATGAGCTTGGAGGGTACTATGGTGTTGAAGGTTGAGCTATAGTTAACGAGCAGCATTCTTACATAGGTTTTCCTCTTGTCCAGATGGGATAGTGCAGTGTGCAGTGCGATGGTGATTGCACGTCTGTGGACCTATCGGGGCGGTATGCAAATTGAAGTGGGTCTAGGGTGTCAGCTAAGGTGGAGGAGATCCTTAAATAGCCTCTCAAAGCACTTCATGATGACAGAAGTGAGTGCTACAGGGCGATAGTAATTTAGTTCAGTTACCTTTGCTTTCTTGGGTACAGGAACAATGGTGAACATCCTTGAAGCAAGTGGGGAAAGAAGACTGGGATAGGGAGAGATTGAATATGTCCGTAAACCCTCCAGCCAGCTGTTCTGCGCATGCTCTGAGGACGCCGCTAGGGATGCCATCTGGGCCGGCTGCTTTGCAAGGGTTAACACCATTAAATGTCTTACTCACGTCAGCCATGGAGGACGAGAGCCCACAGTCCTTGGGAGCGGGACACGTTGGTGGCACTCTGTTATCCTCAAAACAGGGAATGAAGGTTTTCAGCTTGTCCGGAAGCATGATGTCGGTGTCCGTGACATGGCTGGTTTTCCCTTTGTAATCCGTGATTGCCTGTAGACCCTGCCACATACGTCTCACGTCTGAGCCGTGACTCCACTTTGTGTCTGTACTGACGTTTTGCCTGTTTGATTGCCTTACGGAGGGAATAACTACACTTTTGTGTTTGTATTCAACCATATTCCCAATCACCTTGCCGTGGTTAATTGCGGTGGTTCGCTCTTTCAGTTTTGCACGAATGCTGCCATCTATCCATGATTTTTGGATTTGGTAGGTTTTAATAGTTACAGTGGGAACAACATCCCCTATACACTTCCCAATGAACTCAGTCACCGTGTCCTTGTGTACATCAATGTTATTCTCAGAGGCAACCTGGAACATATCCCAGTCCACGTGATCAAACAATATTGAAGCATGGATTCCGATTGGTCAGACCAGCGTTGAATAGACCTTAGCACGGGTACTTCCTGTTTGAGTTTCTGCCTATAGGAAGGGAGGAGCAAAATGGAGTCGTGATCTGATTTGCCAAAGGGAGGGCCTTGTAGCCATCCTGGAAGGGGGAGTAACAATGGTCGAGAGTTTTTGAAGAATGAATACCACAGGCAATGTGCTGATAGAACTTCAGTAGCGTTCTCCTCAAATTTGCTTTGTTAAAATCTCCAGCTACAATAAATGCGGCCTCAGGATATGTGGTTTCCAGTTTGCACAAAGTCCAGTGTAGTTCCTTGAGGGCCGTTGTGGTATCAGCTTGAGGGGGAATATACACGGCTGTGACTATAACCGAAGAGAATTCTCTTGGGAGGTAATATGTTCGGCATTTGATTGTGAGGTATTCTAGGTTGGGTGAACAAAAGGACTTGAGTTCCTGTATGTTATCACAATCATACCATGAGTAGTTAAATCTGAAACATACACCACCGCTTTTCTTCTTCCCAGAGAGTACTTTATTCCTGTCTGCACGATGTACTTGAACGGGGACAGGATATCCGGAGGGAGCCATGATTCCATGGAACAGAGTATGTTACAGTCCCCCTGATGTCTCTCGGGAAGAAGATCCTCGCCCTGAGCTCTACTTTATTGTCCAGGGACTGAACATCAGTGAGTAATATACTCGGAAGCGGTGGATGGTGTGTACGCCTCCTGAGTCGGACTAGAAGTCCACTCCGAATACCTTTTCTGGAGCAGCCTCTGGGATAAGTTCAATTGCCCTGGGTGGTACGAACAAAGGATCCAATTAGGGAATCCAATTCTGGTTGTAATGCTGGTGAGTTACCGTCGCTCTGATATCCAAAAGTTCTTTCCGGCTGTATGTAATAACACAAAAAACATTCTGAGCTAATAATGTAAGAAATAACACACAAAAAAACGAAATACTGCAAAGTTGCTTAGGAGCTATAAGCAGAGCTGCCATGTCTGTCGGCGCCATCTCGATGCATTTTGTTATTTTCATGTCTTACATAGTAAACTCAGCAGAAAAAGAAACGTCCCTTTTTCAGGACACTGTTTTTCAAAGATAATTAGTAAAAATCCAAATAACTTCACACATCTTCATTGTAAAGGGTTTAAGCACTGTTTCCCATGCTTTTTCAATGAACCATAAACAATTAATGAACATGCACCTGTGGAACGGTCGTTAACCTTTCAGTAATACCCATCCCGGATCCGGGAGCATCCTCATCAAAAAAGCTGACTAGCATAGCCTAGCCTAACGGGACAGGGATATCATATAATATAATTTTCATGAAATCACAAGTCCAATACAGCAAATGAAAGATAAACATCTTGTGAATCCAGCCATCATTTCCGATTTTTTTAATGTTTTACAGCGAAAACACAATATGTATTTATATTAGCTAAACACAATAGCCAAAGACTCAACCGCATATTTTCACCATGTTTCTACCGCATAGGTAGCTATCACAAAACCGACCAAATAGAGATATAATTAGTCACTAACCAAGAAACAACTTCATCAGATGACAGTCTTGTAACATGTTATACAATAAATTTATGTTTTGTTCGAAAATGTGCATATTTGAGGTATAAATCATAGTTTTACATTGCAGCTACCATCAAAAATATCACCAAAGCAGCCAGAATAATTACAGAGAGCAACGTGAAATACCTAAATACTCATCCTAAAACATTTATGAAAAATACATGGTGTACAGCAAATGAAAGATAAACATCTTGTGAATCCAGCCAATATTTCCGATTTTTTAAGTGTTTTACAGCGAAAACACAATATAGCATTATATTAGCTTACCACAATAGCCAAACACACAACCGCATTTATTCACCGCATAGATAGCATTCGCAAAAACCAGCAAAAGATATAAAATTAATCACTAACCTTGACCAACTTCATCAGATGACAGTCTTATAACATCAGGTTATACAATACACTTATGTTTTGTTCGAAAATGTGCATATTTAGAGCTGCAAACCGTGGTTATACATTGTGAATATGTAGCATCGATTCACCAGAATGTCCGGAGCTATTTTGGACACTCACCTAATCTGACCAAAGAACTCATCATAAACTTTTCATAAAAATACTTGTTGTATGGCAAATGAAGGATACACTGGTTCTTAATGCAAACGCCGTGTTAGATTTTTAAAAATAACTTTACCATAACAAACAGCTTGCGTTATAGCGAGACAGCGCCCGCCAAAACGGCAGAGAATAGGAATCAACATTTTCCACAGAAATACAAAATAACATCATAAATTGTTCTTACTTTTGCTGAGCTTCCATCAGAATCTTGTACAAGGAGTCCTATTTCCAGAATAAATCGTTGTTTGGTTTTAGAATGTCCTTTTCTCCTGTCGAATTCGTGCCACAATGCTAGCCAATGTTGATGACGTTCCCAGTTTCTCTCGACGCAAAGAACGGAAAACTCCAAAAGTCCCAATAAACGTTGAATAAACTGATGAAACTCGGTTGAAAAAACCTACTTTATGATGTTTTCTAAAATGTATCAAATAAAATCAGAGCCGGAGATATCCGCCGTGTATACCGAACGCTTTTCAGAAGCCAATGTCGACGTTCTTCGCGCGCCAGAGAAGACAAAGAAATTTCCAGACCTGTCACTCCAAAAGCTCTTGTTCGGCCTCAGATCAAGCTAGACACCCCATTCCACCTTCCACTGCCTGTTGACATCTAGTGGAAGGCGTATGAAGTGCATGCATATCGATAAATATTAGGCAATTGAATAGGCAGGCCCTGAAACAGAGCATCGTTTTCAGATTTTTCACTTCCTGTCTGGAAGTTTGCTGCAAAATGAGTTCTGTTTTACTCACAGATATAATTCAAACAGTTTTAGAAACTTGAGAGTGTTTTCTATCCAATAGTAATAATAATATGCATATTGTACGATCTAGAATAGAGTACGAGGCAGTTTAATTTGGGCACGATTTTCTCCAAAGTGAAAACAGCGCCCCCCTATTGACAAGACACTAACAGCTTACAGACGGTAGGCAATTAAGGCCACAGTTATGAAAACCTAGGACACTAAAGAGGCCTTTCTACTGACTCTGAAAAACACCAAAAGAAAGATGCCCAGGGTCCCTGCTCATCTGCGTGAACGTGTCTTAGGCATGCTGAAAGGAGGCATGAGGACTGCAGATGTGGCCAGGGCAATAAATTGCAATGGCCGTACTGTGAGACGCCTAAGACAGCGCTACAGGGAGACAGGATGGACAGCTGATCGTCCTCGCAGTAGCAGACCACGTGTAATAACACCTGCACAGGATCGGTACATCCGAACATCACACCTGTGGGACAGGTACAGGATGGCAACAACTGCCAGAGTTACACCAGGAACGCACAATCCCTCCATCAGTGCTCAGACTGTCCACAATAGGCTGAGAGAGGCTGGACTGAGGGCTTGTAGGCCTGTTGTAAGGCAGGTCCTCACCAGACATCACCGGCAACAACGTCGCCTATGTGCACAAACCCACCGTCGCTGGACCAGACAGGACTGGCAAAATGTGCTCTTCTCTGACGAGTCACGGTTTTGTCTCACCAGGGGTGATGGTCGGATTCGCGTTTATCATCAAGGGAATGAGCGTTACACTGAGGCCTGTACTCTGGAGCGGGATCGATTTGGAGGTGGAGGGAGTGATGAAAACCAGTATCTCATCATTTGCTAAGATGTTACAATTTATTTGTTCTGAGATTCTGAAACCTAGTTCTTGCAGTATTGCGATATGATCATGATTCTGTCAGCCGGAGGTCCATTAGCTATTTTGCATAAGTAGAATATCCTCATGCACCAAGATGACAGCTTTTTCCGCGTCATGGGCTTCAAAAGAGCAATCTTCCGGCAATGATTTTATTAGAGGCAGTCGTCTTATGGCTTTCTACAGTTTTTTTACGGTTGGCGAATAAACTTCGTATTCATTTCTCTTTAATCATTGCATGATCTCACAATTTTGTGATTTAATTATGGACAAAAAAAAAATGTGAAAAATGTTCACCGTGTTGGTAAAGCATTCCCCAACTAATAGGGTAAAGGTATGCCAGGTATCATTGCTCAAACTAACACTGCTTTCTGTCCTCTCTTCTATGTTACGCTACCTGCAATGGCGACAACAGGCCACACCTGTTACTCATCACTGATGCTGTCAAACCAATGATGAGATACTGGTTTTCATCACAGCTCCGTCTCCTCTGCCAATGCTGCGGGCTATCTCCTGAGCTATACGCAGCCATTCATTTCGCATCGGCGCTGCTTCAACGGCTTCTCTATCTGTCCCTGCATCCACACTGAAGATCATGGACCGTGGTTCTCTGTTTCCTACGGACGCTATATTAGATTAAACACCAAGGAGATTTTGGATGCCAAAAGTGATGAATTAATCTGTAAATTCCATGCCTTATATAGTTTGCTAGGTCGGCGTTCAGCCCACAGTCAATAGCATTGCTTTGGTAATAGTTTAGTGCATATTATCACAGGAGGTTGGCTGGGTTCTTATTGCTTAGGTTTCTTATTGTAGCTATTTAATGTAGGCCACAGATGATTAGGCTACTCATATAGTTCAGTGATAGCATCTTTAGGGTGGCTTGGTTCATACTGCTACGTGGCAGATGGGCAGATGGTCACGTGCCAAGATTAAGCTAATCTTGTCTCAAGCGAGGCTACCCTTCGGTACGTCACAAAGGTTAGATAGGAGTTATACGTCGCTCAGTATGTACATATGGTTATCATTCTACTTAGGATTCATTTGCATGATAGGATTAGTTTAGGTGGTCATTCAATAATATTTAAACGGTGCTTCTGCCGTAGCTACACATAGTCTGGTGTAATGTTCTGCTGTTTTGGGGGACTGGTATAGCTTACCGCACTCACTGCCCGTAGGCTATATTTTATATGGACGCTTTGCTCGGGCAGTGAGTTACCCTGAAGGAGCATAGCCTATATGGCCAAGACTTGCATTAGTCATTGCTGAATACATTTTTAAACATATAATTCTTTCTGAACTATATTAAAAATATTGACATCATCAAATAATTTATTAAAAGACACTGTTTTGCAATGAAGGTCTACAGTAGCCTCAACAGCACTCTGTAGGGTAGCACCATGGTGTAGCCAGAGGACAGCTAGTTTTTGTGGTCCTCTGGGCGCATTGACTTCAATACAAAACCTAGGAGGCTCATGGTTCTCACCCCCTTCCACAGAATTACACAGTAATTATGACAACTTCCTGAGGATATGCTCCAACCGATCAGAGCTCTTGCAGCATGAACTGACATTTTTTCAACACGATCAGAGAATAAATCTAGTACTGAAAGCATAAGCTACAGCTAGCAGTGCATAAAATGTGGTGAGTAATTGACTCAAAGAGAGAAAGACAATAGTCAAACAGTTTTGAACAAATACATTTCTTCAAAAATGAAGGAGAAGAAAGAGAGAAAAAGAGAGAGCTATATTTCATAGTATTTTTTTCACTTTCACTTACTTAACTATCTAATGCAGCTAGCTAGTTTAGCCTACTCAAACACCCGGCTCAAACAGAGAGGGATGCTATGTTAGCTATGTGGCTATGGCTATCCAACACTGGAACTCTTCCGAGTCAAGATACTGTAAGCTTTTGGTTGTATTAATTTATTGCCACCGGGGCCTGCCGGTGTGACTGTTAAACTGCTTGATTGTAGCAGATTTACTAATGTGTTAGTTCTATTAGCTATGTTGACTATAACGTTAGCTAGCTAATATGGTGAGAACAGTGTACGCTGTGTGTAGCAGTTAGCGGTTATGATATGAAGGTTTGGCTTGGAAAGGTTTCTTCACCTGGTCACAGACAGCTGATGTGTTTTGCACTGAAGTCCACAAGCAAAGGGAAAAGTTGAGAGGAGGATGAGTGTGGGTAGATGCGAGAAGGAATTACAATGAGCAAAATGATCATTCTGTTTGTATGTGGTTGCTATGAAAGTGAACTGTGTTTGCGTGTGATCAGGGGTGTATTAATTCCACCAATTCTGTTGAAAAACATTTCTTAAATGGAAGCAAAAGGAATGAAATGGGGATGAACATGCCTGCATTTGTCCATGTAGAAACTCTTGTTTGCAACTGTTGGACAAATTATTACACCCTAGATCAGCTAGATGCAGGCAAGGGTGTGCAATGCGGTATTGAATGTGTCACTGTCACCTTGATTACTAAAAGTGTTCTCTCAACCTGTGCACCTACATTGTACACTTTTAAACATAGGCTAGGTTGTAGCAACCTCATGATGGTCATATTCAGATGTTGGCTATACCTACAGTGTCATTGCCATTTGGCAATATATATACATATACCTCATGATAGGTATAGGGATAATTTGAATATCAGTATCATGTAGTAGCCTAAACCTATCGATGTTACGTTGAACTGGGTGAATGTAACATGAATGACAAACATCCAATATGCTGTAATAGAAATAAGGCCATGCTCATAAAAAAATTTGTCTTCCTCCCTCATCTTAAATGGCACTGACCACCACAGATTTCCATACATTTACACATTCAGTCAAACACATTCACATATTAACTTTTACTAATAGTCAAATTAATAGTGAAATTAAATTAATAGCCTAGAGCTAGCTAGCATTTAGCAAAGCTAATTCCTGGTTAGCATAAAGCTAACGAACTGATAAATGCTATTTTCTTACAAATATCAACACTTTCAACACATTCCATCGTCACATTGCATATGAACATACAGTACCAGTCAAAAGTTAGGACACAGCTACTCATTCCAGGATTTTTATTTATTTTTACTATTTTCTACATTGTAGAATAATAGTGATATCAAAACTATGAAATAACACATATGAAATCATGTAGTAACCAAAATAGTGTTAAACAAATAAAAATATATTTGAGATTTGAGATTCTTCAAAGTAGCCAACTTTTGCCTTGATGACAGCTTTTCACACTGTATAAGGGTCCCAACTCACTGTTTGAGAAGCACTGCTGTCGACCACAATCCACACACAATTCAGACTTTCATCTAAAATATTGGTACATTCATGACGAAGACTGTTATCTAGTTTTATATCGGAAAAGACAATCATTAATATTACGCCTGGACAAATAACTGCTGCATTTCCATACTTCAAAAGCTGAATGGAGTTTTAAATTAACATAGTTAAATGAAGCATCACAGTATAGCTTCACGTGTAGATTAGATGGGAGTCAATGCACCATACCCAATAAAAACCTGATGCACGCATGTTCCGGCCACCATGGATCAATACAATATGTTTTGTTTAAGTTCATTCGATTCAATCAATGTACCACTGTTTGGCAATGTACCACCAGTGTTGTACCACTCATACCAGATGAGTCTTCTTACAAGCAGATGTGGACACAGAGGTCACATGACAGGTCACCCACAAATACACTGTTGATGCTTTTAAATGTGGGAAACTGCATTGTGGCAGATCATACCACAAAGATTAAAGACAAAGTAATAGTAGGATTCAAGTGGGCATGAATGTCATCAACACCCATGGATGGATTATGGTCTCATGCAGCGATTTAAAGACAGATAGGCATGAAAGCCTACCACATGACAACCATGTTGACACATTCTTCTTATGATCATGGTGACAGTTTCCTTTCTTGGGGGAGTTAGTGGGATATAACCATGTGGACTGGGCGATTTAACTCATCCAGGGGACAATACCCATCCTCTGTCTTGTTCAGAGCCCAAAGCTCAAAGATTCCTCAGAGGAGAACCCCCATTAGTCTACAGTAATCGTTCTGTCTCCTTGGTATGATATGGGTTATTTTGACCGTGTTGTCTCTGTGCTTTGGGCTAAACTTGGAATATACTGCACCTGTCAGCAATGAGGCATCAAAGGGGAATCCATAACAATGGTAAAGAGACTGGACATTTTAATCGAGATCACACTTGACTGTGACCGTGTTGAATAAATGTTTTTCATTTTTTGCCTTCAGGGCATTAGTATTTGGAAAGCTATGCCGACTTTATGATAGGAGGAGGATTTGAAATCACTGTAACCCTGACTGGAATTGTCACGTTCTGACCTTTATTTTCCTCTGTTTTGTCTTTATTTTAGTGTGGTCAGGGCGTGAGTTGGGTGGGTTATCTATATGTTGTGTTTCTATGTTAGGTTTGTTGTTTGGCCTAATATGGTTCTCAATCAGAGGCAGGTGTTTGTCATTGTCTCTGATTGGGAACCATATTTAGGTAGCCTGTTTTGTGTTGGGTTTTGTGGGTGGTTGTCTTCTGTCTTTGTGTTCATTTACACCAGATAGGACTGTTTCGGTTAGATTCACTTTTGTTATTTTGTATTGTGTCTTGTTCAGTTGATTATTATTAAAACATGGACACTAACTACGCTGCGTCTTGGTCCGATCCCTGCTGAGGAGGAAATCTGCCGTTACAGAACCACCCACCAAAACCGGACCAAGCAGCGTGGTAAGGGACAGCAGCAGCAGCGGCCAAGTACACAGGACTCCTGGACATGGGAGGAAATTCTGGACGGTAAGGGACCCTGGGTTCAAGCTGGAGAATATCGCCGCCCTCGTGAAGAGCTGGAGGCAGCTAAAGCCGAGAGGCGGTGGTATGAGGAGGCAGCACGGAAGCGTGGCTGGGAGCCAGAGAGGCAGCCCCAAAAATTTCTTGGGGGGGGGGCTCAAGGGGGGTGTGGCGAAGTCAGGTAGGAGACCTGCGCCAACTTCCCGTGCTTACCGTGGAGAGCGAGAGTACGGGCAGACACCGTGTTATGCGGAAGAGCGCACGGTGTCTCCTGTACGTGTGCATAGCCCGGTGCGGTACATCCCAGCTCCTCGTATCGGCCGGGCTAGAGTGGGCATCGAGCCAGGTGCCATGAAGCCGGCTCAACGCATCTGGTCTCCAGTGCGTCTCCTTGGGCCGGTGTACATGGCACCAGCCTTACGCATGGTGTCCCCCGTTCGCCAGCACAGCCCAGTGCGGGTTATTCCACCTCACCGCACTGGCCGGGCTAAGGGGAGTATTCAACCAGGTAAGGTTGGGCAGGCTCGGTGCTCAAGAGCTCCAGTACGCCTTCACGGTCCGGTATATCCGGTGCCACCTCCTCGCACCAGCCCAGTATCACCAGTGCCAACACCACGCACCAGGCTTCCTGTGCGTCTCCAGAGCCCTGTTCCTCCTCCACGCACTCGCCCTGTGGTGCCGTCCGTCAGTCAGGAGCCGCCAGGGCCGTCCGCCAGTCAGGAGCCTCCAGAGCCGCCAGCCAGTCAGGAGCTTCCAGAGCCGCCCGCCAGTCAGGAGCCGCCCGCCAGTCAGGAGCTGCCAGAGCCGCCCGCCAGTCAGGAGCTGCCAGAGCCGCCCGCCAGTCAGGAGCTGCCAGAGCCGCCCGCCAGTCAGGAGCTGCCAGAGCCGCCCGCCAGTCAGGAGCCGCCCGCCAGTCAGGAGCTGCCAGAGCCGCCCGCCAGTCAGGAGCTGCCAGAGCCGCCCGCCAGTCAGGAGCTGCCAGAGCCGCCCGCCAGTCAGGAGCTGCCAGAGCCGCCCGCCAGTCAGGAGCCGCCCACCAGTCATAAGCCGCCCTCCAGTCATGAGCCGCCCTTCAGTCATGAGCTGCCCTTCAGTCATGAGCTGCCCTTCAGTCATGAGCTGCCCTCCAGTCATGAGCTGCCATTCAGTCCGGAGCTGCCATTCAGTCCGGAGCTGCCATTCAGTCCGGAGCTGCCATTCAGTCCGGAGCTACCTCTCAGTCCTGAGCTACCTCTCAGTCCTGAGCTACCTCTCAGTCATGAGCTACCTCTCAGTCATGAGCTACCTCTCAGTCATGAGCTACCTCTCAGTCATGAGCTACCCCTCAGTCATGAGCTACCCCTCAGTCATGAGCTACCCCTCAGTCATGAGCTACCTCTCAGTCATGAGCTGCTCCTCAGTCCGGAGGGGTCCCTCAGTCCAGAGGCGCCCCTCAGTCCAGAGGCGCTTCTCAGTCCAGTGGGGCCCTTTATTAGGGTTCCCAGGCCAAGGCCGACGGCGAGGGTCGCCACTCAAAGGACGCTAAGGAGGTGGTCAAAGACAATGGTGGAGTGGGGTCCACGTCCAGCTCCAGAGCAGCCACCGCGGACAGATGCCCACCCAGACCCTCCCCTATAGGTTCAGGTTTTGCGGCCGGAGTCCGCACCTTGGGGGGGGGGATACTGTCACTTTCTGACCTTAATTTTCCTCTGTTTTGTCTTTGTTTTAGTGTGGTCAGGGCGTGAGTTGGGTGGGTTATCTATATGTTGTGTTTCTATGTTAGGTTTGTTGTTTGGCCTAATATGGTTCTCAATCAGAGGCAGGTGTTTGTCATTGTCTCTGATTGGGAACCATATTTAGGTAGCCTGTTTTGTGTTGGGTTTTGTGGGTGGTTGTCTTCTGTCTTTGTGTTCATTTACACCAGATAGGACTGTTTCGGTTAGATTCACTTTTGTTATTTTGTATTGTGTCTTGTTCAGTTGATTATTATTAAAACATGGACACTAACTACGCTGCGTCTTGGTCCGATCCCTGCTACACCTCCTCTTCAGATGAAGAGGAGGAAATCTGCCGTTACAGGAATGATCTGGAATATAACTAATTTTTTTGAATGGCAGAGACAAAAATATATATACTGTACCAGTCAAAAGTTTGGACACACCTACTCATTCAAGGGTTTTTCTTTATTTTTACTATTTTCTACATTGTAGAATAATAGTGAAGACATTAAAACTATGAAATAACACATATGGAATAATGTAGTAACCAAAAAAGTGTAAACAAATCACTGGATAGGTGCAGTGAAATGTGGTAGTAGTACAGTGCCCCTGGAGCAAATTAGGGTTAAGTTCCTTGATCAAGAGCACATCGACAGATTTTTCACCATCTCGGCTCATATATTCAAACCAGCAACCTTTCGGTTACTGGCCCAAAGCTCTAACCACTAGGCTACCTGCTGCCTGCATAGATTCTCAGCAACTCTGTCATCTTAAACTCCTTCGACTGAGAAAAGTTGATGTTCATAACATCCCAAATGGCAATGACACTGTAGGTATAGCCAACATCTGAATATAACCATTATGCAGACAATACATTTTTTATTTCACCTTTATTTAACCAGGTAGGCCAGTTGAGAACAAGTTCTCATTTACAACTGCAACCTGGCCAAGATAAAGCAAAGCAGTGAGACAAAAAACAACACAGAGTTATACATAGGATTAACAAAAGTACAGTCAATAACACAATAGAAAAATCTATATACAGGGGCCATAGTGGCGAAGTAATTACAATTTAGCAAATTAACACTGAAGTGATAGATGTGCAGATGATGATGTGCTAGTAGAAATACTGGTGTGCAAAAGAGCAAAAAAAGTAAATGAAAACAATATTTGGATGAGGTAGGTAGTTGGGTGGGCTATTTACAGATAGGCTATGTACAGCTGCAGCGATCGGTAAGCTGCTCAGATAGCTGATGCTTAAAGTTAGTGAGGGAGATATAAGTCTCCAACTTCAGCGATATTTGCAATTCGTTCCAGTCATTGGCAGCAGAGAACTGGAAGGAAAGGCAGACAAAGTGGGTGTTGGCTTTGGGGATGACCAGTGAGATATACCTGCTGGAGCGTGTGCTATGGGTGGGTGTTCTATGGTGACCAGTGAGCTGAGATAAGGCGGAGCTTTACCTAGCAAAGACTTATTTATGACCTGGAGCCAGTGGGTCTGGCGACGAATATGTAGCGAGGGCCAGCCGACGAGAGCATACAGGTCACAGTGGTGGGTGGTATATAGGGCTTTGGTGACAAAACGGATGGCACTGTGATAGACTGCATCCAGTTTGCTGAGTAGAGTGTTGTAGGCTATTTTGTAAATGACATCGCCGAAGTTGAGGATTGGTAGGATAGTCAGTTTTACGAGGGTATGTTTGGCAGCGTGAGTGAAGGAGGCTTTGTTGCGAAATAGGAAGCCAATTCTATATTTAATTTTGGATTGGAGATGCTTAATATGAGTTCGGAAGGAGAGTTTACAGTCTAGCCAGACACCTAGGTATTTGTAGTTGTCCACATATTCTAGGTCAGAACCGTCCAGAGTAGTGATGCTAGTCGGGCGGGCGGGTGCGGGCAGTGATCGGTTGAAGAGCATGCATTTAGTTTTACTAGCGTTTAAGAGCAGTTGGAGGCCACAGAAGGAGTGTTGTATGGCATTGAATCTCATTTGGAGGTTTGTCCAAAGAAGGGCCAGATGTATACAGAATGGTGTCGTCTGCGTAGAGGTGGATCAAGGAATCACCCGCAGAAAGAGCGACATCATTTATATATACAGAGTAAAGAGTCGGCCCGAGAATTGAACCCTGTGGTACCCCCATAGAGACTGCCAGAGGTCTGGACAACAGGCACACTGAATTGACACACTGAACTCTATCTGAGAAGTAGTTGGTGAATCAGGCAAGGCAGTCATTTGAGAAACCAAGACCTGTTGAGTCTGCCGATAAGAATACGGTGATTGACAGAGTCGAAAGCCTTGGCCAGGTCAATGAAGACGGCTGCACAGTACTGTCTTTTAACGATGGCAGTTATGATATCGTTTAGTACCTTGAGCGTGGCTGAGGTGCAGCTGTGACCAGCTCGGAAACCGGATTGCACAGCGGAGAATGTACGGTGGGATTCTAAATGGTCAGTGATCTGTTTGTTAACTTGGCTTTCGAAGACTTTAGAGAGGCAGGGCAGGATGGATATAGATCTGTAACAGTTTGGGTCTAGTTTGGGTCTCCCCCTTTGAAGAGGGGGCAGCTTTCCAGTCTTTAGGGATCTCGGACGATACGAAAGAGAGGTTGAACAGACTAGTAATAGGAGTTGCAACAATGGCAATCAGAAACTGACCATAGATCAGTGGTAACACTTTACAATGAGGATCCATTTGTAAAGAGTTTATAAAGGGTTTGTAATTACGTTATTAACGGTAATTTAATCATTTGTAAGTGCATTATAAACCATTAATAAAGGGGTTATAACAAATTGATTAGAATAGTGCGATAGTCAGTCAGTGAGACACTATTTACCTCCAGCTATTAACCATTTATAAATATTGAACCCTTATGTATCACCATGCAACCTTATTTTCAATGGTTGCACAGTTAAATAATTGTTATTTTCTCACTTTTGGGTGTGATGCCTTTTTGCTCTGTCCCAGGAACAGATGGTTGGTTTTCAGGCCAGTGGACAACGCCCATGATGTGTCTTCTTGCCCCACGTTTCAAACCGTGATGATGTATTGGTACACTTATTTATTCCAGGAATGAAAGCCTCATCTGAAGATATCAAGCCATATTATTGGCATGGTTTGCTGGTTTTGGAGAAGTACCCCCCACTTTCTGAGATCTGCCCATCTGTGAAATGCGCTTGAAATTAAGACGACCTGGAACGTCCCCATAATTTTGTGTTGACACTGAAGAATCAGGATGGAAGTGTGCAAAGGCCAGACAGAAGAGATTTCGCAAAATAAACGTTGTTCAACAATTAAAATGTTGACAGAGGAGAGAAGGTAAATTCAGAAACTGTGGATAGATGGCAGAATTTGCGCAAAACTGAAAGTGCAAACCACTGCGTTTAACCATGGCAAGGTGACTGGGAATATGGCCGAATACAAACAGTGTAGTTATTCCCTCCGTTAGGCAATCAAACAGGCAAAACGTCAGTACAAAGACAAAATGGAGTCGCAATTCAATGGCTCAGACATGAGACATATGTGGCAGGGTCTACAGACAATCACAGACCACAAAGGGACAACCAGCCACGTCGCAGACACCAACGTCTTGCTTCCGGACAAGCTTAACACCTTCTTCGCCCGCTTTGAGGATAACACAGCGCCATCAACGTGGCCCGCTACCAAGGACTGTGGGGTCTCCTTCTCCGTGGCCGACGTGAGTAAGACATTTAAGTGTGTTAACCCTCGCAAGGCTGCCGGCCCAGACGGCATCCCTAGCCGCGTCCTCAGAGCATGCGCAGATGAGCTGGCTGGAGTGTTTACGGACATATTCAATCTCTCCCTATCCCAGTCTTGCTTCAAGATCTCCACCATTGTTCCTGTACCCAAGAAAGAAAATGTAACTGAACTAGTGCTTTGAGAGGCTAGTTAAGGATCATATCACCTCCACCTTACCTGACACCCTAGACCCTCTTCAATTTGCTTACCGCCACAATAGATCCACAGACGATGCAATCGCCATCGCACTGCACACTGCCCTTTCCCATCTGGACAAGAGGAAAACCTATGTAAGAATGCTGTTCATTGACTATAGCTCAGCATTCAACACCATAGCACCCTCCAAGCTCATCATTAAGCTCGGGCCCTGGGTCTGAACCCCATACTGTGCAACTGGGTCCTGGACTACCTTCACCGCCCCCAGGTGGTGAAGGTAGGAAACAACACTTCCACTTCACTGATCCTCAACACAGGGGCCCCACAAGGGTGCGTGTTTAGCTCCTTCCTGCCCTCCCTGTTCACCCATGACTGCGTGGCCACGCACACCTCCAACTCATGAAGTTTGCAGACGACACAACAGTCGTAGGCCTGATTACCATCAATGACAAGACAGCCTACAGGGAGGAGGTGAGGCCACTGGGAGAGTGGTGCCAGGAAAATAACCTCTCACTCAACGTCAACAAAATGAAGGAGCTGATATTGGACTTCAGGAAACAGCAGAGGGAGTATGCCCCTATCCACATCGACGGGACCGCAGTGGAGAAGGTGTAAAGTTTCAAGTTCCTCGGCGTACACATCACTGACAATCTGAAACGGTCCACCCACACAGGCAGTGTTGTGAAGACGGCGCAAAAGTGCATCTTCAACCTTAGAAGGCTAAAGAAATTTGGCTTGGCTCCTAAAACCCTCACAAACTTTTACAGATGCACAATTAAGAGCATTCTGTCGGGCTGTATCACCGTCTGGGCTCTCCAGAGGGTGGTGTGGTCTGCCTAACACATTACCTGGAGGCAAACTACCTGCCCTCCAGGACACCTACAGCACCCAATGTCACAGGAAGGCCAAAAAAGATCATCAACGACATCAACCATCCGAGCCACGGCCTGTTCACCCTGTTATCATCCAGAAGGCGAGTACAGATGCATCAAAGCTGGGGCCGAGAGACTGAAAAACACCTTCTATCTTAAGACCATCAGCCTGTTAAATAGCCATCATTAGCCGGCTTCCACCCGGTTATGCAACTCTGCACCTTAGAGGCTGCTGCCCTATATACATTGGAATCACTAGCCACTTTAATAATGGAACACTAGTCACTTTAGTAATGTTTAAATATTCTTTACATACTGCTTTACTCATCTCACATGTATATACTGTATTTTATTCTACTGTATTTTAGTCAATGCCACTCCGACATTGCTCGATCTAATATTTATACATTTCTTAAATCCATTCTTTGACTTTTAAATGTGTGTGTATTGTTGTGAATTGTTTTAGATTCTACTGCACTGTTAGATACTACTGCACTGTTGGAGCTAGGAACATAAGTATTTTGCTACACCTGCAATAATATCTGCTAAATATGTGTAGGTGACCAATAAAATTTGATTTGATTTGAAATTCTCTATGCCATTTGTTTCAATTTTGGATACATAAATTCTGCTGGATAATTAAGCACACTGCTCAGTTAGCTAAGTAGCCTTCTAGCTAGCTAATGTTTGCTAGCATAGCTAATAGAACTAACGCATTAGTAAACCCGCTACAATCATGAAGTAACGATAGTGTACAGTCAGTAAGCAGTTACACCGGCAGGCCACGGTGGCAATAAATTAGTAATACCAAAAGCTTACCTTGACTTGAAAGATTTCCAGTGTTGTGTTGAAAAGTCATAGCCAGCTAGCTAACATAGCATCCCTCTGTTTGAGCAGGGTGTTTCAATAGGCTAAACTAGATAGTTGCATTTGCTAGCTAAGTAAGTGACACTGAAAGTGAGAAAAAAATTACTCTCTGTCTCTCTCTCTCTCTAGTTCTCTCTTGCTTCTCCTTATTGGAAGAAATCAATTTGGTCAAAACTTTCAACTATTGTCTTTCTCTCTCTTTGAGTCATCTACTCACCACATTTTATACACTTATGTGCTAGCTAGCTGTAGCCTATGCTTTCAGTACTAGATTCATTCTCTGATTCTTTGTTTGGGTGGACAACATGTCAGTTCATGCTGCAAGAGCTCAACTTCCTCTGGAAGTTGCCATAATTACTGTGTAAGTTTATAGAACTATGAGCCACCTAGGTTTTGTATTGAAGTCAATGTACCCAGAGGAGGACGGAAGCTAGCTGTCCTCCGGCTACACCATGGTGCTACCCTACAGAGTGCTGTTGAGGCTACTGTAGACCTTTGCAAAATAATGTGTTTTAATATTTGGTGACGTGATTATATTTAGTGTAGTTTTATCTAAAATGTATAACTTTTTAATGTTTTACAATTTCAATTTTTATGTAATTCACTGAGGATGATGGTCCTCCCCTTCCTCCTCTGAGGAGCCTCCACTGTAGTAGAGTTATGTGTAGCTAGAGTGTCTATGCTAAATTGTCATAAATTGCTCTCCCACAGATTCCCATAAGGTCTCAGACTCAAGGATTGGGAAATGCTTACCAAGAAAAAAACAGATTAAGATGCAAAAGGGGACCATGAGACCCTACTTTATATTTTAAGTACTTCATCTATTGTCTATTTCTATTCTGACTTGTAATGTTAAAAAGACAAATCCCTTGTCAGGCTACTCACTATACCAATGGTAGGCTACAGATTTGCCTCACTGCAATTCAAATAGTTTTCCAAATGTATCCTTCTATTAAATTACATTTGTTCTTTCTATGTATTGATGAGATTATATGCTGTTATAAATGTTTGCAGCTCATTAATAAATGGTCAGTAGGTTTCCACTTTCTTTAAAGTTATCTTTTCAGCACTTATAAATGTTGGTAACATTTGTTAATGGTCAGTGGATTGCCACTTTAAAATAAGATGTCATTTTAGCCGTTAGAAATGTTGATAACTCAGTTGTAAATATTCAGAGGTATGTCACTACAAAATAAGTTATACTTTTAGCAGTTATAAATGCTGATAACTCAGTTATAAATGTTTATAGGTCTGTCACTAATAAATAATTGCTAGATGATTTGAGAGTTCACACAGAGCTTACATACTTATAGGCAGTATTCTGTACTCATCATAACATACATGAGAGAAGATTCAAGACTTTGTTAAACATGTTCAGTCAATGAATGGTGGGCATGAAGACCAAAACATTCAATGTTGTGAGAGGATACCTCCTCCATTGTTTCAACAACCAAAGGTATTACGGTTACCATTTCACACCAGAGTGTTCACTATACTTGGACTATGACAGAGAAGTGGTAAGTGTGTTGATATAATCTGGAAAGGAGTAATGTGTTAGGAATGATGATGGAATAATGTTCTGGATGCAAATTTGGCCAGGGCATCAGGGTTTCATCAGGGTTTCATCAGGGTTTCTTCTATTCCTGGGACCAATGCATCACACCCAAAAGTGAGAAAATAACTATTGTTCAACTGCAACTATTGAAAATCGGTAGTATGATGATACATATGGGTTAATCTTATAGGCATTTGTAAGTGCGTTTATAAATGGTTAATAACTGGAGCTAAATATTGGCTCACTATTTGGCAAACACTGGCCAGTTATTGGATTATTTTGACCAATGCGATATAATAGTTTATTAATAGTTTATAATGCTTTTACGAATGATTAAATAATTGTTAATAACATAATTATAACCCCTTTATAAACTCTTTACAAATGGAAGCTTATTGTAAAGTGTTACCAATCAGGGTCTAGGGGCATCTTCATCCTAGTCCTGCTAACTTCCTAACTGGAGCTGTGCACCCCTGCCCTAGAGACATGGTTTGCATTAGAGAGATTTGGTTTGTCAGTTCTATGATGAACAGTCCAGTATCCCCATTGGAAAATACTTCACAGTGGATGGGATCTCCAAAATGGTTCAGGGGACTGTAGCAACTCATCACATCCCTTGTGACTCTTTATAATATCTACATAAACTTTTATTTATCCAGGTTAGTCTCTTTGAGATAAGTTTTTGCAAGAGAGACATGACCGGAGATTGTAGATCTGGTCCAAGATAGAAACCTATAAACCGTGGCCAAGAGAGCAGCAAGGTCAGTAATGTTACAAATACTTTAATACTAAATCCCCGTAGGTCACCTGAGCTAACCTGACATAGCGATCACGTCTAGCAGCTCCCAGTGTGTAGTCACCTTCAGCAGTGGGATAGCAGCTCATTGCGGATGTACGGACTAGGCTTTAGTTTCAAAGAGACCGGAGAAAGCGGGCTCCCCCAGACAAAGATGTCCCAAAGCCAAAGGCCTGTCAAAGACGCACGCTCCACAGCTGCTCCGTGGTCTAAACAGCACCACTCCATACATCGAGGAGGACGGTGATGTCATCCTTGTTAAGCTACTGGATGTCAGAGGTTGGGTCAGAGTCAGAATGAGATAGACACGACTGTGTTCATACCAGTATCTTTTCAATGTCCCATGTATCTATTAAAGATGCACTATGCAGAAATCGCTCTGCTATTTCCTGGTTGCTAAAATTCTAATTGTTCGCTTAATTTCAGTTTATCTGGCAAAACAAACAGTATACTGTAGAGAATCATTGTACGATCTAAACCGCTGTGAAATATATTTTCCATAGCCAAGAATATTGTATATTCAGCTGTTTTAAGCTGGTGTACAAAACCTAAAGTAAAAGAGGCACAAACAAACTTAAGAATGTGTCACGCCCTGACCATAGAGAGCCCTTGTTTCTCTATGGTGTAGTAGGTCAGGGCGTGAATAGGGGGTATTCTAGTTTATCATTTCTATCTTGTGTTCTAGTTTATATTTTCTATGTTGGTGTTTTGTATGATTCCCAATTAGAGGCAGCTGGTAATCGTTGTCTCTAATTGGGGATCATATTTACATGTAAGTAGCTATTTTTCCCACCTGTGTTTGTGGGATATTGTTTTGTGTTTGTGCACCACGTAGTCACGTTTAGTTGTTAGTTTATTGATATATTTTGTTTAAGTTTCTCTTTGAATTAAATATGTGGAACTCAACATCCACTGCGCCTTGGTCCCGTTCTTACGACAGCCGTGACAGAATGGGTAGCATAGAAATAGCGCCTCTTAGACTTGCTTTCAGTGAGAATGACAGATCTATTACACACATTTCTATGTGAATTTGGTCAGGTCGCTTTAATTTGACTAATTATCGTTAGTTTAGTGTGTCTTTGCACCAAGTATTCAATGGCCTGACATTTGCCTAGATAAATGAAGAGTGCAGTGAATTAGCTACATCTGTACTAAATAGAAATAAGCTAGCTCCATTACATTCCCAGTCCTTAAATCATGACAGGCCAGACAGTAATATAAATTAAAAGCCAGTAAATACATATCACACATCAACTGCTGTACTGACACAATACCACAGGCCTGAAGTAACTGTCAGTCTTGGCAAAGGAGAAATTGGAAATAATGTGTGAATTTCCTAAACCTGGAGGATATGCAGGCATAGCTTCAGAAGATGTCATAACACAAAACATGCATTTATAATCTTGAGATATTTTTTTAGTCTGCAGATGTGCAGGCTTAAATAAATCTGAAAATAGATTTAAGATCATTCATTTTTAAACAAAGACAGTGAAAGAACATGCTACTTTTTCCATGACTGACGAAAGGGTATCATTCATTCTGTAACTTAACATCAGACCAGGGTGGCTAAACCTAAAAGATCTAAAATAAACCTTCACAATTTTCAATGCTAACACTTCTCTGAGCCAAACCATGCCATTTTGAAAGGAAGGAAATGCCGCTGAACCAGGATACTGCATGCCATGCGTTGCGGCAAGAACCAAACCCAATTGTCCACATTTCCCATCTCTCCAGAGATGATGTCAGCCTGCTGAGTAGCCAGCCCTGCAGGCCTTGTGGAGGTGGGGGTCTGTGCCTCAGCTTCACCACGGACAGCCAGCGTCAACGGTAAAGAGAGAAAGCACTGTCTTGTGGAACTAAAATCAGCTGGCACCCACCACACACTCCCCCGCTGCCAGAGGGTGCCCATGGCAGTATGCCATCCTCACTGAGTGCTCAGAGAAACTGAGAGCAGAGCAGGCTGGTGAGGAGAGTGATGTAGATACAGGCACCAGTCGTTGCAGTGGAACACACACTTTGCACATAGAAATGTATTGAATAGAGACAACAGGATATCTGACAATAATATATGCTCTACATAATATATTTATATCTGCTCGGTCTTCTGAACAGGCCACAGGTCATAAGAGGTAAACCTGAGGTAGTCTACAAAGCCAAGCATCCTGGGAGGTGGAGGGTTATCTGTGGAGTCAGCAGAGTGTCATGGAACCTTTACCATGCAAGAGAAAACCATGACCATGAATCTCTTTCCATGAGGTAGCCCACTATCTACATTGACACACTGTAAAGATCTGATATATTGCTTTTTATGAATCTGTACTGTATATCCTTGAGACAGATATAGTGAGTGTCACGCCCTGACCTTAGAGAGCCTTTTTCTTTCTCTATTTGGTTAGGTCAGGGTGTGATTCGGGTGGGCATTCTATGTTTTCTGTTTCTTTGTTTTTGGCCGAGTGTGGTTCCCAATCAGAGGCAGCTGTCTATCGTTGTCTCTGATTGGGGATCATACTTAGGCAGCCCTTTTTCCCACATTTAGGTTGTGAGATCTTGTCTTTGTTTGTTGCATGTGTTGTACTCCGAAGCTTTACGTTCGTTGTGTTGTTTATGGTTTTTTTGGTGGAACATTTAATAAAGAAAATGTACGCCTACCACGCTGCACCTTGGTCCGGTCATTCTACCACTAACAACGGACGTAACAGTGAGGTAGAGCAGACCTGTTGCCAAGACCATTATGCTCCCTCTTCCTCTCCATCCAGCCTCTGTCAGAAGAACATATAGCCTTACATTTCCTCTCCCTCTGGCCCTTTCTATCAGTACCACATCTTTGAAAGATGCCATAAAATACTTGACCTCTGCTCTGCCCTCAAATCCTATATCAGATCCTAATGTGGGAGGTCAAGTGGAGATGTCTTGACCCAGAGTCCTGTTTGACATACATACTGTAGGAGACAATCACTCTTAGCTTCCTACATCACTGTAACCTTTGACTCCTAACCAGTGGCATGCCGTTTTTCACGGTGAATTTTCTTTGTCCCAACACTGCATGGAGTGGTGTTTTTCAATCTAACGGCTGGCCATCTCAGTTTGGTGATTTTTTTACTTTTCACCTTACAAGCTCCTGGTTGCATTAGTCTTGCATTTCTGAGGGAAGCCATTGCAGTATAGGGACAAAGTGGCTAGCTATTCACCTGTGCCTCTGAGACTGAGCTGAATACATCATGATGTCAATCAGACAGCCACTTAATCACAAGGAGGGTGGAACACTACAGTAGAAAATAAGGCCACTATGACAAACAACCCTTTACCCCCACAATTCATCTTTTCATGCGTTCCTGGTATGATTAAATTGTTTAACGAGCGAAGCAGACATGCATTAGACTGACTCGACTTTGACAGAGTAATACCTGGCAACAAGTGGTTGTGGTAAACTGATTCTGCTGCTGTTCAGTCACTTAATATTTTACACTCAAATTCCCACAGGATATTCCCCCATATTTACTTTTTTCTTTCACCAAACCAAGATCAAGTTCATGTCAAACGAAAGGACACATACCAATGATCCATGTTTATTATTTCATTGAGTATGTGGACCATTAATGTTTGCCATTGTTACAATATAGAATTACAATTTTCCTGACATTGACTTTTCAGTGATCCCAGAGAAGTTAAAAGCAGGAATTATAAGTTAAAAAGAATAGACACAGGGGTCCCATTGTTGTATGTACGCTTCATTTAAATCTCACCAGAATATTGGAAAGCTCTTAAACATACACATCAGGGCAAGAGACAATGGTTGCAATATAGTCCGAAGATGGGATTAAGTTACAAAAGAATAGCCTGAATCCTAACGTGAGAACTCAAACTGACATCAATGCAAGAGGAACGTAAAAGTTTCAGTATAAGATGGAGTCCACTTGCTTTATCATATTGAAGATCAAGACAGATATGGTTGCTAAAGGGCTGCTATGCTGTAGGTCTTTCTAAGGAAAGACAGTGTGACATCATGCCAAAACAAGGACTTGATTGGATAAGAAAGGAAACTATTTTCAGTTCATCAAGTGACGCATCTCTCTTGGTATTTCCGCACAAGGTGAGACATGCTCCACCACATCCAACTAAATGGACAATTAAACTTAGTGATTTCGGCTAGAGTCCTTGGAATCCACAGGGTTTCAAACTAATAAACTTAACCCATTTTCTGAACTTACCTATTCACTGTCTTCAAATCAAATCAAATCAAATGTTATTGGTCACATGCACATGGTTAGCAAATGTTAATGCAAGTGTTGCAAAATGTTTGTGCTTCTAGTCTGACAGTGCAGTAATATCTAACAAATTCACAACCACTACCTTATACACACAATGTAAGGGGATGGAATAAAAATATATACATATAAATATATGGATGTGCGATGGCCATGCGGCATAGGCAAGATGCAATAAAAGGTATAAAATACAGTATATACATATGAGATGAGTAATGTAGGATATGTAAACATTATTAAAGTGGCATGCTGCCATCAATCCACGGTTTCTGGTTAGGGAAGATTTGAATTGGCACAGTTGGTACAACATCTCCAATGCACTTCCTAATAAACTCACTCACCGAGTCAACGTATTCGTTAATGTTATTATCTGAGGCTACCCGGAACATATCCCAGTCGACGTGATTGAAGCAATCTTGAAGCGTGGAATCCGATTGGTCAGACCAGTGTTGGATAGACCTAAGCACGGGCGAGACCTGTTTTGGTTTCTGCCTAAATGAGGGGAGCAACAAGATGGAGTCATGGTCAGATTTGCCGAAGGGAGCGCGGGGGAGGGCCTTGTATGCATCGCGGAAGTTATAATAGCAGTGGTCCAATGTTTTGCTCAAGCAGGTGCAACAATCATTGTGCTGGTAGAATTTAGGTAACCTTGTTCTCAAATTAGCTTTGTTAAAATCCCTAGCTACAATAAATGCAGTGTCAGGATATATGGTTTCCAGTTTACGTAGAATCCCGTGAAGTTCTTTCAGGGCCGTCGAGGTATCTGCTTGGGGGGGATATACACAGCTGTGACTATAATCAAAGAGAATTTATTGGAAGATAATTCAGTCTGCATTTGATTGTAAGGAATTCTAGGTCAGGCGAACAAAAGGTCTTGAGTTCCTGTATGTTGTCATGATTACACCATAAGTCGTTAATCATGAGGCATACACCCCCGCCCTTCTTCTTACCAGAGAGATGTTTGTTTTTGTCGGCGCAACACATGAAGAAACCCGGTGGCTATACCGACTCTGACAACATATCCCGAGTGAGCCATGTTTCTGTGAAACAGAGAATGCTACAATCTCTGATGTCTCTTTGGAAGGCAACTCATGCCCTAATTTCGTCCACCTTGTCGTCTAGAAACTGGACATTGGCGAGTAATATGCTCGGAAGCGGTGGATGGTGTGCTCGCCTTCTAAGTCGGACCAGGAGGCCCCCCCGTCTGCCTCTCCTGCGGCGACAACGTTGTTTTGGGTCGGCCTCTGGGATTAGAACCAATGTCCAGGGTGGAGGTCCAAACAAAGGATCCACTTCAGAAAAGTCGTAGTCCTGGTCATAATGTTGGTAAGTTGACGTTGCTCTTATATTTGATAGTTCTTCCCGGCTGTATGTTTCTTCAACTTCATTGGACACTTACGATTTTCTGGGCTAACTATGTAAGAAATAATACATTTAAAAAACGAATTACTGCATAGTTTCCTAAGGATGTGAAGCGAGGCAACCATCTCTGTCTGTCCATCTTGCTATGGTTATTGAGGCAGTTGAACATAATGGTCTTGATTACAAGCAATTATGCCAATGGGTGTAAGGCTTTATTTACGATGAAAGTCTTTCCATGAAAGAACCAAGTCTCTGAACGCACAATGGAAACAGGTCCTTCTGTTGCTTTAGGAGGGAGAGAAGGGGAAATCTGAAGCAGAGAAGGCATCGCTCATAAAGAAGGAAGTCTAACCAACACCAACCAAAACAATCTGGCGTCCCTATGGCAACTGCACCCTCGCCCTTAGATGTGGACACCCGTGGGAGGTGGAACATTTCTGAAGGTCTTGCTCATGGTTTATCCTCCTCATGTACATGCCCTCAGCTGTGGACACACACACAGCAAATGTGGAGAGAATTTTGGTGAGTTCCGCAATCTCCAAACCAACACCCTCTCTTAAAGAGGCATAAGTCAAATCTAGTAGGCTATATCAGTGCTTTCCAGAAGTAGACTTAAACCTGGTTATAAATCCTTTATAGATGGTAGCTAAATGTAACGTAACATGTTACGAAATCCCAACCTAATTGTATGTTTATCCATCACTGGGTTAAAATATGTGGGTTAGTCTAGACTGTTGAGAGGTCTGTAAGCAACAGTCCAGTGACTTCTAGCCCATATGAATCTTTGTCCCAGACACACTTCTCTGGTGGTAGTTGGCATCCAATCTTGGCTGTCTCGCACTGCCATCTATCTCCAGCACAGGAGCATGTGACTCCTGTCTCATAATTTTTCCCCTAGTAAAGTCCAAATCCATGAAGAGCAAAACACAATCAGAGAGAGAGAGATACAGAGAGAGATACAGAGAGAGATACAGAAAGTGTGAGGGATAGACCTCATGAGTGCAAACCAGATGACTTCACAAACCTGCCAGCTGCCATTCTGACTTTACCTCAACAACTCTGTCTGACATAAGATGAGAAAACACTTGACTGGGTTGCCCTCTTTTCACCTCTTTGTTGATTAATGATTATTTAAAGATAAAAAGAGTAATTACAAGACACCCCAATGTCTGATATGGGAAATGTAATAGTAAATCCTAGAATTAGATATTTATAATCTCCATTACAGACATGTTTTGGAGTTTCCTGTCAGGACAACCAGATTTTGCTTGTACACTGACAGTTGCATGAACTTGGCTGCCCTGTGTTGTTTTCTTTTGAAATATTGCATGTGAATTCACTGTCTCATTGTGATTGTGCAATAGTTGTGCAGCCTGCCTAGCTCTATGCATAATTCACCTACAGGGTGTGTAACTAGTTGTGTGTGGCTCCGTTGGTAGAGTATGGCACTTGCAATGTAAAGGTTGTGGGTTCAAGTCCCATAGGGGACCAATTAAAATGTATGCATTCACTACTGTAAGTTGCTCTGGACAAGAGTGTCTTTGTAAATGTATTGAATGAAAATGATGCATGTGGCCAGAAGGTGTGTGTTATTATATTTCTGAGTGGTCAGATAGCTAGCTAGCTAGCAACAATGACAAGAAGCTGCTGTGTGGGAAATCATGGGGATTTTGTTATTGATACTATGTCTTGTTTTGACTGATTTCATGTCTGCTAATAATAAAAAACTGTTAGATAGCTAAATAATGATGTATTTAAGAGACAAGTACTAATTGTGCAAATGTATGTATGTGTGCGTAAAACATTTGGAGACTAAATATAGTTTACATGTTTTCAACAGTCTAAGGTCGTGTCTACACTTGACACTTACAGTACTTTCAACTTCTGCTATCAGATTACGAAGATCGCATTGAAAAGACGGGTCTAGATGCACAAAAGTTGTGGTCTGATTGTGTTCAGATCTGGCTGACCACATCAGAAGGTGGTCAGGGATGCATTGTGTGTGGATGTCTCCTCAGTCTGGATGTAGCCAGGCTACCAAAAGCGCATACAGTGGGTGACGTTATCAGCACTCCTCCCACAAGTCTCCAGAAAACGTGTGTTTTGGGACCGAGAGGCACCTTTTCATTATAACGTTGGAGGAAATACGTGCCTAGCATATGAGGAACATGTTTGCTGGCCTCATAAATGCTAGCCATCTAGCTAATATTTTGAAAAACGATTTTTGAGTTATGCTAACCCGTTTGAAATCCCTTTAGCATTGCTTGCTAGCTACCGAGGTTAGCTTGCTAGTTAGCTACAATAGTTAGCTACTGCCATCAGTTGTTGTGTTATTATCATATTTTGCCTATTCCACCGTCTGTAGAATGCATACTGGCATTTGAATATGGCTCGGGAATCCGTAATCACTGTGGACATGGTAGAGACATTTAAATGTAGGTGTAGATGCAATAGCGTTCAGAATTCCATGATCAGAACTCTATGATCAGAATACTAAAGCTGCATGAACTGTCAGGTCTAGACAAGGCCTAAGCCAACCCTGTCTGTTTTGCCCTATAGTTGCCCATGCATCGGTTTTGTTGCTAAACAACCAACCCGTCTATAGGAACATATCTTTTTCCTGGCCAAGTGACCAGAGCAGAAAACTAAGTCCCAGTGTTTGTCATAGTCAGGTGACATGGTAAGGATTCAGGAAAAACCTCTGGCCTTCTACTGACTGATCTGAAATATTTTAATATTGAATACTGTTCCAGTCCCTGTAACGTCACAAATAACTTTTTCAGCAGTCATGTTTCCTCTTACACCATGATTATTGTGTCAATAAATCTACACTATGGGCTTCATTCATGAAAATAAAGTTTGATTGGATGTCGAATCTGTAAAGATCTATGTCACAGCTCTGGAATAAAGGTCAAAATCATTGAGCCAGAAATCAATGTAAATCCACTAGGTCTGGGAGGAGTACCCTATCAAAAGAACTATGCCTCGTATTTCCAGCCTCCCTGCCTATTCATTGTTCCCTGGATCTATATCACGCATGGAAAAATAGGGTGCTTACTTCTTATCATTAACATGAACCGGATTTCTACTTTATTAACATGAACCGGATTTCTACTTTGTTCCAATTGTTGTCTAGAATCTGGCTTACTTTATGGTACTTTAAAATAAATACTTTTTTTGCATTGCCTTTTCACCAATATGTACAGTAATGAAAAATGTTGGAACAAACCTCTAAGCAGTTTCACCTCTTCAACTCCCTCGGCTCTATCCAGTGAGCTACTACAGCTGTCTACACTGCACAGCCACAGCGTGACTAGACAGACACTGCAGGCCTCTTGAGGTCACTGCATGCTTCTTCCTTCTCAAATTCAGAGGGTAACCACCATCCATCCACTCTCCAAAACAAACCAGAGGGATGCAGGGGATGCCCCTTTCATGTCACAAGTAGGTCTTCCGGTCCAAATGTTCTCCCGTGTTCTGGTGTCACTTCATGAAACATCCAAGAGCCATGTTGTAAACCGTAACACTGTCAGCCATAGACGAGAGTCTACTAAGTTTGTAGTCCTATGCTCTCAAAGCCTTGACGATCGGCTGGGTCTACAAGTTCGCTCAAACCCACAGATCTGACTACTGCAGACAGCCTAGCTAATACTCATCTCTCTACAGACAATGCAATTCAGCAATGGATGATTTCAATGGCCTATTTCAATGGCAATCTGCCTCTCGGTAGGAGCCAAAATCAATACTGACAATCAGCTGTCAGTCGCACGAATCAGTGGCATGAAAGAGGTCAGTGCCTCCAGACATACTATATAGATATCAGAGTTGAAAACCTACCCTTCTGTCTGAACAGTAGTGCAAAATAGTGATGTGTATTGTCAAGTTGTAAAACAAAAGTAACATTTCTTTTTGGATAATAGGTGCATTTCATTATCTCTTTGAACTTGTTGGGAACCAATCCATTGGTTATGGACTAAAATCTAACACAGGCCCGGTAATAGGGATGGGGCAGATAAAGAGGGAAATCCTTGACTAAGCCATTTATAACTACATCAGTGTGATTTCAGCATTACAGTATTCATGAGGGCATGTACAGTGCAGTAATTTGTAATTCAAACTAATCCTTTCCAAATAGCCTATCTCTATTTAGGAACCCAAACGTCACTATTTATAATTGTCATGGTGACTCTTCTAGTTTGGCACACTGTCACCCGGTTTCCTTCCATCACCATATGTCTCCATCTATTCTATCTTGGTTATGGCAGTGTTTGGTTAACAGGGCCTGTGCATGCCGAGTGCAGCCGTGCCTAACCCCACTACAGCTAGCCAGACAGTGACTAATCCCCCTCAGGCCTGCATCCATCACAGAGACAAAAGCCTGGGTGTGAAGTCTACGGGGAAATCTCTGCGAGGATCAGAGTCTCTCTCTATCTCTCTCTCAGTTTCCAGACAATTGAAGGGGACTGACTGACAACATGGTGAAGCCACCCTCTCTGGGGAATAGGATAAGGATGTGGACTGTGAACAGTAACAAATAGGTTCTACTGTTATAAAGAGGAGCTTGTTCTTGTAACTTGGGTGATGTAGTGTGAACTCAGCTTCTCCCCTGTGTCCTTGGAAAGAATTGTGTTCTAACCTGAAAAAGAATACAGTCAGAAAAGTTTTTTATGTCAAAGGAAAATACAGCACATGTACAGTTCATTTGCTACAATACATGTCTGTACAATTGACCCTTCGCTAAGCCCCGCCCCCTTGCAACATTTTCCGGGCAAATCCAATTCCCCTTTTAACCACTGGGGAAATGCCCTCACAACGATCTCAACCTGTGTTAAACACAGACTACCCCTTGCTGATCAGGAGACTCTGGGTTATGTTGTGGTGGACTGTCATTACAATTGCTTCACGGGAACCTGGTAAAATGTATGAGACAGATATTTCACTGGATGTATAAATATGAAGCATCCATTTGGCATTTCCACTCACTACCAAATACGGTGGTGAGAGGAAGCCCGGTGCCTAGTACTGGGAGAAGATGGAGCAAGATGGATTCTGGCAAACATTCTGCTAATTTTCTCAAAGATTAAACATTTGATCTTAATACAGTTGTATGTTTCCAAAACTAGAATCTGTTACGAACAGAGTGGACAAAGTTTGTAGAATTCATCCTTTGCCAAACTTTTAAGAGTGCAAGTGTGAATTGAGTTATTGCACATGTGTACTTCACAGAGTAGGCGTTCCCTAACGGAAACATGCAAATACATGGTGGAACGTGCCAATAGGCTGCCGCTAGCTCATGCTTGGCTCTGCCCACCTCCTTGCTTGTTCTGCCCACTATGATTAATTTGCTCCAGTTGGAAATTACAGGCTGTGGTCTATCTTAATTATACAAATTTTTGGTTGCAGTATGGCTAGCCACTGGCTCTGAATTCATTGTCAGCATACAGTCAAAGCTACTAACCACTTTTGGAGCTAACTAGCTAGTGCTCTCAAATAGTATCCTGATGTTGACAACAGATGAGAGTTCTATTCATCACATGGCTAACTTAGTTAGCTATCATATATTTCATATTAAGTGGTTAGCTAGCTAGCTTTAGCAATGCTTGGTGGTCAATGAGACGGAGAGCTAGCTAACTAACCAGCTAAGCTAGCAAACAATGCAACAAAAGTATGATTTTGGATTCGAAATATACTCCATCAACAGTTTCTGCATTTCAGGAATCACAGTAGCAAATATTCCTGGTGCACTGTTAAATTATTTAGCCATTTAAACAATTCATTTTGAAAGAAAACTCTTATTTTTTTCCTCTGGCTTTCATGCTTTTGAGATGTGAGCTTGTCAAGTCCCGAGAGTAGAGTGGTAAGGAGGAGTCAACCGTGTCCAGAAGCGACTTCACCATTCATTTTCTGTATTCAGGGGTCACTCAATGATTGTTTTAAGCTTTGTTTTACTATTGACAGTTACAGCTGATTTGGGGATTGTATATCAATACACTCTCCTGAAATGTAAGTAATCAGATTTATTTGTTTCAGTCTCTGAATTGTTTAATTAAAAACTTTTCGCTGACAGTTCCTAATATCAGTGCATAAAAACTACAATCTGCCTCCTGAATTAACCAAGTGTGCATGTGCGCCGAGCACATGCCCACTAGGCCTGAGCTCATTTCCCCCGGCTAAACTAGCTGGCTAGTGGAATTATGCTAGTTTTCAGCCTCATTGCTAAACTTCATAAATACTGCACCCTCAACTTCAAAACACCTTTGCTAGTTATACAATCATGTAACTACAAAATTCGCTGGAAAGAAACTTGAAAATTATTTCTTATTTTGTTGAATAGTCATAACTGGTTCGCGATATCTGTTGTAAGATATCATTGCTACTTAACGCGGGTTCAAGTTCAGTTTTGAGATCCACTGGCTTCATTGGCGTAGTGTTAGCTGGATGTTTCTGACTGGTCTTGGAACTGTGACAACGGGCAGCTTCTTCTCGCTTGGCTCGATGGGATATGTAGTGATTTTGCCAACTCAGCCAGATACAGTGCATTTGGAAAGTATTCAGACCCCTTGTCTTTTTCCACATTTTGTTATGATACAGCCTATTTTAAAATTGATTAAATAGTTTTTTTTACCTCATCGATCTACACACAACGCAAATTTATTCAACATAAAAAACTGAAATACATAATTTACGTAAGTATTCAGACCCTTTACTCAGTACTTTGCTGAAGCACCTTTGGCAGCAATTACAGCCTCAAGTATTTTGGGGTATGACGCTACAAGCTTGGCACACCTGTATTTGGGGAGTTTCTCCCATTCCGCTCTGCAGATCCTCTCAAGCTCTGTCAGGTTGGATGGGGAGCGTTGCTGCACAGCTACTTTCAGGTCTCTCCAGAGATGGTCGATCGGGTTCAAGTCCGGGCTCTGGCTGGGCCACTCAAGGACATTCAGAGATTTGACCCAAAGCCACTCCTGCGTTGTCTTGGCTGTGTGCTTAGTGTCGTTGTCCTGTTGGAAGGTGAACCTAAGCCCGAGGTTCTTGAGGGCTCTGGAGCAGGTTTTCATCAAGGATCCGTTCATCTTTGCCTCAATCCTGACTAGTCTCCCAGTCCCCACTGCTGAAAAACATCCCCACAGCATGACGCTGCAACCACCATGGTTCACTGTAAGGATGGTGCCAGGTTGCCTACAGGCTTGGCCTTCAGGCCAAAGAGTTCAATCTTGGTTTCATCAGACCGGAGAATCTTGTTTCTCATGGTCTGAGAGTCTTTAGGTGCCTTTTTGCTGAGGAGTGGCTTCCATCTGGCCACTCTGCCATAAAGGCCTGATTGGTAGAGTGCTGCAGAGATGGTTGTCCTTCTGGAAGGTTTTCCCATCTCCACATAGGAACTCTTGAGCTCTGTCAGAGTGACCACCGGGTTCTTGGTCACCTCCCTGACCAAGGCTCTTCTCCCCCGATTGCTCAGTTTGGCCGGGTGTCCAGCTCTAGGAACGGTCTTGGTGATTCCAAACTTCTTCCATTTAAGAATGATGGAGGCCACTGTGTTCTTGGAGACCTTCAATGCTGCAAAAAATGTTTGGTACTCTTCCCCAGATCTGTGCCTTGACAAAATCCTGTCTCCGAGCTTTATAGACAATTCCTTCAACCTCATGGCTTGTTTTTTTCTCTGACATGCACTGTCAACTGTGGGACCTTATATAGACAGATGTGTGCCTTTCCAATTCATGTCCAATCATTTGAATTTACCACAGGTGGACTCCAATCAAGTTGTAGAAACATCTCAAGGATGATCAATGGAAACAGGATGCACCTGAGCTCAATTTCATAGCAAGGGCTCTGAATACTTATGTGAATAAGGTATTTCTGTTTTTTATTTTTAATAAATTAGCAAACATTTCTAAAAACCTGTTTTCACTTTGTCATAATGGGGTATTTTGTGTAGATTGCTGAGGGAAAAAAATATTTTATCAATTTTAGAATAAGGCTGTAAAGTAACAAAATGTGGAAAAAGTCAACGGGTGTGAATGCTTTCCGAAGGCACTGTATTTACACAGTATATACTACTCTTAATTTTTTTTAAACTGACTATCGTATTTGTTGATTAAATCTGACTTTATAAAAATGTAATGAGTAATCCAGGAATGTCACAAGTTAATTAACATGAAAAAACTCTATAATGAATGGCTAAATTATTTCCGGAAACGATCTTTCTCATCACTCTGTTGCCAGGCTTCCACTAGTTACCACAGCCAAAGTAAAACTTAGCTAGCCTGTCTAGGACAGGGGTTCCTCTAGCGCCACTCCTCCCACATTCCACTGAAAAGGCAGAGCGCGAAATTCAAAAAATATTTTTTTGAAATATTTAACTTTCACACATTAACAAGTCAAATACAGCAAATGAAAGATAAACATCTTGTGAATCCAGTCAACATGTCCGATTTTTAAAATGTTTTACAGCGAAAACACCACGTATATTTATGTTAGCTCACCACCAAATACAAAAAAGCACAGACATTTTTCACAGCACAGGTAGCTAACCAAACTAACCAAGAACCAACCAAACTAACCAAGAAACAACTTCATCAGATGACAGTCTTATAACATGTTATACAATAAATCTATGTTTTGATCGAAAAATTTGCATATTTGAGGTATAAATCAGTTTTACATTGCAGCTACCATCACAGCTACCATCAAAAATAGCACCGAAGCAGCCAGAGTAATTATAGAGACCAACGTGAAATACCTGAATACTCATCATAAAACATTTCTGAAAAATACATGGTGTACAGCAAATTAAAGACAAACATCTTGTGAATCCAGCCAATATTTCCGATTTTTTAAGTGTTTTACAGCGAAAACACAATATAGCATTATATTAGCTTACTACAATAGCCTACCACACAACAACATTGATTCATGGCAACAGTATTGATAGCGACAAAACCAGCAAAAGATATTAATTATTTCACTAACCTTCATAAACTTCATCAGATGACAGTCCTATAACATCATATTACACAATACATATATGGTTTGTTCGAAAATGTGCATATTTAGAGCTGAAATCCGTGGTTATACATTGGGAAAACTTAGCATCTTTTTCCCAGAATGTCCGGATATATTTCTGACACTCACCTATTCTGACCAAATAACTATTCATAAACTTTACTAAAAAATACATGTTGTATAGGAAATGATAGATACACTAGTTCTTAATGCAATCGCCGTGTTAGAATTCTAAACATAACTTCAGTACGACATGCAGCTTACGTTATAGCGAGAGCGCGCCCAAAATCTGGGCGCAAACTAATAGTAAACATGTTCGACAGATATATGAAATAACATCATAAATGGGTCCTACTTTTGATGATCTTCCATCAGAATGTTGTACAATGGGTCCTTTGTCCAGAACAATCGTTGTTTGGTTTTAGAATGGCCTTTTTCCCTCTCGATTTAGCAAGCAAAACTAGCCAAGTGGCGCTAAGCTCTCCTTCGTGTACAAACGCAGAGGACGGAACACGCCAAAACTCCCGAAAGAAATTCAATAATCTGATTAACCTTTTCTCAATAGGGGGGCGGCATTTCGACTTTGTAAAAATTCGTTCCCAAATTAAACTGCCTCGTACTCAATTCTTGCTCGTACAATATGCATATTATTATTACTATTGGATAGAAAACACTCTCTAGTTTCTAAAACCGTTTGAATTATATCTGTGAGTAAAACAGAACTCATTTTGCAGCAAACTTCCTGTCAGGAAGTGAGAAATCTGAAATCGGGCACTCTGTTCCAGGGTCAGTTTATTAATTTGCATGTAATCTATGGGTCGACATGCACTGCATACGCCTTCCCCTAGATGTCAGTAAGCAGTGAGAATTGGAATGGAGTGTCTAGGTAGATCTGAGGCCGTACAAAAGCTCTTGGAACCGGGGGTGCAATCTTTTCAACGTTCGTCATGACGCGAGACAGACCTCAGGATTGCATTCTGAAAAGCTCTCGTTATAGGAGTTAGATTTATCCGGCTCTGATTTTATTCGATATAGGTGTTAAAAACATCATAATGTAGTTAATTTAAACCGAGTTATATCAGTTTATATCAGTATATTGCGATTTTCGGTATTTTGTTTGTGCTGCGTTATGGTGAGTTGGACACGTTTTCGCCACATGGCTAATGTTTGCTGCTAATTCCAAAGTTGAAGACGACAATCTACAACCGAGCAACGATTATTCTGGACAAAGGACAACTTGCACAAGATTCTGATGGAAGCTCATCAAATAGCAAGAACTATTTATGATGTTAATTCGTTGTTCTGTTGAAAAATGTTAAACTATTATTCTGCCATTAATTTCGGTGCGGTCTCGCTTTAACGCACGCTGTATGTCGTAGTAACGTTAATTTTAAAAATCTAACACAGCGGTTGCATTAAGAACTAATGTATCTTTCATTTGCTGTCCAACCTGTATTTTTTAGTCAAGTTTATGATTAGTTATTGATTAGATTAGGTGCCTCTCCCAAGATTTCTCCCGACATTTTGTTTGCAGTTTGGCTACTATTCTCATTGTATAACCACGATTTGTGCCGCTAAATATGCACATTTTCGAATAAACCATATATGTATTGTGTAATATGATGTTATAGGACTGTCATCTGATGAAGTTTTGAGAAGGTTAGTGAAAAATTTAATATCTTTTGCTGGTTTATTCGCTATCGCTAACGTGCATGAATCAATGCTGCTGTGTGGTTGGCTAATATAAGCTAATATAATGCTATATTGTGTTTTCGCTGTAAAATATTGGCTGGATTCACAAGATGTTGGTCTTTCATTTGCTGTACGCTGTGTATTTTTCATAAATGTTTTATGATGAGTATTTAGGTAATTCACGTTGGTCTCTGTAGTTATTCTAGCTGCTTTGGTGAGATTTTTTGATGGTGGCTGCAATGTAAAACTATGATTTATACCTGAAATATGCACATTTTTCGAACAAAACATATGCTATACAATAAATATGTTATCAGACTGTCATCTGATGAAGTTGTTTCTTGGTTAGTGACTATTTATATCTTTATTTGGTCGAATATGTGATAGCTACCTATGCAGTAAAAAAATGGTGGAGAAAAAAAAGTTTGGTCTTTTGCTATCGTGGTTAGCTAATAGAAATACATATTGTGTCTTCCCTGTAAAACATTTTAAAAATCAGAAATGATGGCTGGATTCACAAGATGTGTATCTTTCATCTGGTGTCTTGGACTTGTGATTTCATGATATTTAGATGCTAGTATTTACTTGTGGCGCTATGCTAGGCTATGCTAGTCAGCTTTTTTACTGATGAGGGTGCTCCCGGATCCGGGATGAGTACCAAGTAAAAGTTAAACTATATTGAAAAAACATACTTTACGATGATATTATCACATTTATCAAATAAAATCAAAGCCGGAGAAATTAGACGTCTATAGCGAATGCTTTTCAGAAGCCAATACTGGTGACCTTTATGCGTCTTCCTGAACAAAGGAATTCGGGGTCATGTCATTCCAAGCTCTCTCTTTTGACCATAGAAATACCTAGAAACCCCATTTCACCTCTCACAGCCTATTGACATCTAGTGGAAGGCGTATGAAGTGCATGTATAGTCATAAATTTCAAGCAAATTGATAGGGAGGCCCTGGAACAGAGCCTCGATTTCAGATTTTTCACTTTCTGACAGGAAGTTTGCTGCAAAATGAGTTCTGTTTTACTCACAGATATAATTCAAACGGTTTTAGAAACTTGAGAGTGTTTTCTATCCAATAGTAATAATAATATGCATATTGTACGAGCAAGAATAGAGTACGAGGCCGTTTAAATTGGGCACGATTTTTCCCCAAAGTGAAAATAGCGCCCTCTATCCTCAACAGGCTAGAGTGTACAAATTCATGAAAACAAACATTTGATTTTTGATCTTAAATTAAGCGTAGGGTTAGCAGTGTGGTTAAGATTAGGGTTAATATTAGGGTTATGTTTAAAATCAGATTTTAAGAAGAGAAATTGTAGAAATAGGTAGGATTTATGACTTTGTGGTTGTAGTAACTAGTGACGACCCTGTTGCTATCCATTGGAGTGCTGCGATTGGTTTCCCAGATGGCTGGGGCGGGGCTTAGTGAAGGGTCAATTGAGTACAGTAGAGCATATCCTCAAACGCCTGGAACCAATTAACCAGAAGTCACACAAATTCTCCTTGACCTGTCCAGAGAAAGACACATTGGATCGTTTTGGCTCACTACTATTCATTTCTATTTGCAGGAAGACATTTTTAGAGTTTGAATAACCATACAAAAGTATTTTAAACCTCTTTTCCCACATTGCCACCCTGAATCCTTTCATGTATTAAAATGCGTCTAAAGAGATTATCACAGTGTGGGAGTCGTACTCCCGTTCAAACACAGACCACTCCTCTCAAAATGATTTAGAGTTTTTACATCGTCCAGCCCCCAAGGTTACTTCAAGGCTGCACAACAGTCCAACCAAAACCCTAATACAACAAAAATGAAGAAAGACTTTCATCTTTATGATAGGAAGGAGTTTGAAATATATGTCAATAACGGCCTGTGTAAAACTTGTCGTAAATATTGGTGGTTTTCTAAATGGTTCCCAGGTCAGAGGCTGAAATGGACAGCTTCTTGGGGTTCTTTGATCCTGTTTCTAACAGGGCTGCCTCGGAGGCATCCAGGGGAAGCTAATCATTGGCTCGCTGATTTACGACCGCATGAAAGAGGAAAGCTATTGGGCAATCCTCAACTAGTGCCAATACCAACACGTATCCAAACCTGAAATGAAAAACAGGATTTCCCTCTCTATATATAAAACTGTTTCATGTGTGAGACTTAGTCCATGCCTAACAGACTCTCCTCAAGGCTTTTGATAAAGAGTAAGTCTCTAGGGAATGATTGAAATAAAATATATATTAAGACTTGTCATCAACTGCTCCCTCTGCCATTGATGTAAACTGTAGAAGAGGTACTTCATTCAAGACTTTTGGGTCTCATCTATCCTGTACTACCTGGCTCACATGCCTCCTGTTTCACACCATGCAGAACATCAACATCTGACAGACCATATCACGTAATGAAACCAGTGCCATTGGTATTTTGACAGGAATCCCAATATTCAAATTCCTGAACAGTATTTGTTGCTTATCACACACATTTAAAATGTTGTATCATGAATGTTGATAGAGCAATGCATAATTATTGTGCATAAGTGTGCATAATGGTAGCTAACCATCTAAGCTGTGTTTATCATAAAACAAAGGCCCAGTGTGTTTTTAAGACCATAGATACCTAGATTAAGTGTATTCCCTGATTCCGCAAATCCTATCAAGTTATTTCTCTGCCTCCCTTGTTGAGACACCACTGGTCCATAGACGTGTTTTGACTTTGCCCATCCGAAACGCATGAAGTATGGCTCCTAGGGGATTCCAGGCAAATTTCCATGTTTTAGCACTGCTGATTTCAATATTTGGTTACCAGGGGAACCCGTCCACACGGCATCCGTTCTCCAAGGTCGGGAGGTCACTGGAGAGGCAGACAAAGTTCTCCAGGGGTTCTCCAAAACAGCATTCCTTGGCGAATCGCAAAACTACTTTAACCCTCAGTGGTGACAGTGCCGTCTGTTCCAGAGGAGTTGAAGACATTAGGATGAGATGCACAGGAGATGAAGACGTTGGGAGGAGATAACATTGTGCCCAGCATTTGGATGTTGTTACCAATATTGCAAAAGCCCACCTAGCATAGCCCTGTGTTGCTAATATCTCCCCAGACTTCTAAGATATGTCAGTATGGATAGGACCGCAACATGATCTCACAAACTCACTGACCTTTGACATTTATCCAAAAGACACAAACTGAGAGGGTAGGTGTTTGATTGGGAATTAGGCATAATGTCAGGCCACAAAGAGGACATCTTCTCTCCGATGTGAACCCAAAAGACCCCAGAGGGACAACGCCAAACAAGGCCAGACCAGTGTGTAATCAGCCCAGTGGAACTAGACCAAAACAAACCTCCGTCTCATGTTAATGAATCAGCACACCAGTCAGGAAGCTATGATATCATCGCTATCTACCGAGAGCGAGCTGAAATGGGCTCATTGACATCGGTCTGGGCCAACTGGGGGACCACCATGATGGATAGGCAAGATAATAAGGAGTAGGAGTCAGGGTGTCCTGTTGTAGAACTCTGTCCCACTGGTAGGAAGGCCATGTGTCACAGCAGTGGTCATAGACTGTACAGAGGGAGTACAAAGCATCTAAATAATACTAAGCACATGAAGATGATAGTGCTTACATTTGCAATAGCCTACATGTTAGCATTTTTTTATTTTTTATTATTGTTTTTTTTTGTCTTTAAAAAAAAAAATGGACCCCCTTTTCTCCCCAATTTCGTAGTATCCAATTGTTAGTAGTTACTATCTTGTCTCATCGCTACAACTCCCGTACGGGCTCGGGAGAGACGAAGGTCGAAAGCCATGCGTCCTCCGAAACACAACCCAACCAAGCCGCACTGCTTCTTAACACAGCGTGCATCCAACCCGGAAACCAGCCGCACCAATGTGTCGGGGGAAACACCGTGCACCTGGCGACCTGGTTAGCGTGCACTGCGCCCGGCCCGCCACAGGAGTCGCTATGAGACAAGGATATCCCTACCGGCCAAACCCTCCCTAACCCGGACGACGCTAGGCCAATTGTGCGTCGCCCCATGGACCTCCTGGTCACGGCCGGCTGCGACAGAGCCTGGGCTCAAACCCAGAGTCTCTGGTGGCACAGCTAGCACTGCGATGCAGTGCCCTAAACCACTGCGCCACCCGGGAGGCCCCACATGTAAGCATTTTAATTATATAGTATCAACATAATAAATGGTGTTATTACATGTACTACCACATTTGTAGACATGTTTTGGGAATCCCTCTTTGCTTCATCTTGATTTAAACAGTGATTGCTGAGATTAAAGCGATCATCAGCCATGCATGATTTGATGGAAGCCTCTATCTACAGTTATCACAAAATACCACAGCCTTCAAACCAGCTCCCCAACATATGTCTAAATATGATCCCATGGTCACAGTGTAAATGTTGCATCTTTAGTATGTCTGTGACATACACTGGCTGGGCTGATGATGGAATCATGGTGCACGCACAGTAGTTATTTTTTCAAACAACATTTAGTTTATTTTGTACATTACGCTATACAGGTTGAATCCTAACTTGAGTTTAATGTATGTACATTCCAACTTTTGAGTAAATTGTCGTTCTCAACTAACATCAAGGCGGTGACCCGTTCCTGTAGGTTCATGCTCTACAACATTCGCAGAGTACGACCCTGCCTCACACAGGAAGCGGCGCAGGTCCTAATCCAGGCACTTGTCATCTCCCGTCTGGATTACTGCAACTCGCTGTTGGCTGGGCTCCCTACCTGTGCCATTAAACCCCTATATATTTTGATTTGTTTAACACTTTTTTGGTTACTACATGATTCTTTATGTGTTATTTCATAGTTTTGATATGTTCACTATTATTCTACAATATGGAACATAGTAAAATAAAGAAAAACACTTGAATGAGTAGGTGTGTCCAAACTTTTGACTGATACTGTATATCCATTGATTCTTGAAGAATATAGCTTATAAATGAGTCATGAGCTGAGTTCAACTGTCACACTCCATGAGAACCCAAAATATAAGCTTGTTTTACTCCAATGTTTGTAAACATTGTAAATATAAACAAACACTGTATAGCCTCATAACATAGTTAAAACAATAATTTTATTGCATCCATAGCTCTGTCTATTAATCTGAGACTGGTTACATTTCTCCATGCCCAATCCCTCAGTTTTATACCAAAGCAGAGGTGGGGCGACCGTTTTGTTATTGTTTCATCTATGGATTTGCCCTTTAAACAGCTGCATATTATCAAGATGTCAAAGTGTCACCAACAAAAAGGTAAACAATAGACCTATAGCAAATGCAGCATATGGCATTCATTTTTCACATGTAAATAGCACTTTTTAGTAGTACTCAAAGCATGCCATTCCACAAGCGCAGCATTTATTTTTCAACTCGAATCAATGAGCCCAATAAGTCCTCCATTACAACAAAATAATAAAGAACAGAGTAGGGCTGGCTAATAAGTCCTTAGTTTTGGGGTCATGCTCAGGTAACACAATTTGGCTAATTTATACGTCCATATTTCCGAGTCCTATTCTTGAAGATCAAGGGGTATAACATTTATTGGAATGACTGGAATTCTGATAGACTTTGGTTTTTAATGTAAACATATAATTTAATTGTATTATTATATGTACGTAGTAGAAAGCGATGGGTTAGAAGAAGCCTACATAACCAACCCATGAAGTAAAATGTAGCATCCATATATGGCCAGCTATGTAAACTTTAACATTGATTTATCCTGCAATAGATGTCCTTCAATTGGTAACATAAATTGTTGTCTTTATCTAATGCCTCTTAAAAAGAAAGTAATCTAAAAGTAACTAAATGTAATCAGAGTTTGGGTAATCCAAAAGGTATGTTACTGATTACAATTGTGGACAGGTAACTAGTAACTGTAACAGATTAAATTTAGAAAGTAACCTATCCAACCCTGACTACATCCTGTCGCACATCAAATTGAATAATACCCTTAGGGGAATTCATCTATTGCTTAGAAACCATATCATTAAATAACAAACAGGTAAAAGGACATAAAGGTAAAATATACTATATTTGGTAATCCCTGAACTTGTACTCAACAGCAGTCCTGAGAGACTGTCACGTTTCTGACCTTATTTCCTTTGTTTTGTCTTTATTTTAGTATGGTCAGGGCGTGAGTTGGGGTGGGCAGTCTAGTTTTGTATTTCTATGTTTTTCCTATTTCTGTGTTTGGCCTGATATGGTTCTCAATCAGAGGCAGGTGTTTTGTGTTGTCTCTGATTGGGAACCATATTTAGGTAGCCTGTTTTGTGTTGGGTTTTGTGGGTGGTTGTCTTCAGTCTTTGTGTGTCTGCACCAGATAGAACTGTTTCGGTTTTCACGTTTGTTGTTTTGTATTTTGGAAGTGTTCAGTTTTTTGTCTTTTATTAAACATGATGAACACTAATCACGCTGCGCTTTGGTCCTCTCCTTCCAAAGAAGAAAACCGTTACAGAGACGGTAGAAGAGAAATGCAACCCTTCATTTCAAACTGGCATCACCTCAGTCCAGGCATTTCACTGCCCTGATCAGAACAATAACATCTTTCATGATATGCCTAGCAACTAATCCCTTGTTTGGCCATTCCACCGGTGGTAAAACGGGCTCGCAAGGCCCCGGGCTCGAAACTAACCAGGGGCCTTTTACATTCATTCAGCCCTGGGAAATCACAGCTCCTGTAAAATCCATAGTGTCGAAGCATCACTACATTGGAAGTGTGACGCTGTTTACTGCTTTTCCCCATTTACCATGAAGTCACCTTGTTTCTACCCCCTGAGTGAAGTTTCATAACTGTGTTCTTCTCCTTAATGTGACATACTGCTTCTACGCTAGTCGTGCTTAGTGTACATGTACTCCGTACAGGAAAGCCAGTGTTTTATGGTGATTGGGCGCAGAAGACCTGGCAACTCTTAGATGTGAACGATAATATTCTGAAATGGAGAATGGGAATTTGGCTGGGAAACCAGAAGCACTGTCCAAACCCCAATGTTCCTCTACAAAGAGAAAAGACAAAACAGTGTTAATTTCTGCTCTAAAATCCTGCTGGTGTGACTGTGAATAAATTATGGATAATGACTGTTGTTACGCAACAAATATCATGAAATTGCCAATGAGCCGAAGTCAATATTATGAAACTGCCAATGAGCCAGAGTCTGGTCCTGGGTAGGGAAGCCAACTCTGAGCTAAGGTACGAATCCCACCCAGCGACTTTAGCTACAAACCCACTGTCTTCCCTCTAATCTATCTCCCCATCTCAATTTCTTAGCAACAAAAGTTATTTGGTCATATTCAGATTTATAGAATTGGTTTTATTTGATTGAGGGATGGATGGATTGATGGATGGATTAATGGATGGGTTGATTGATTTGAGATATGCCCATGAACTGCATTCCCCTCAATATGCACACAACTTCCTGTCCCAGCTCTGCATGGTTACTGGATCAGAGTTCCCACTGAATAGCAGGAGTGTGAAATCAGACTGCAGTCAGGGTCTACGTGAGTGTTCATTCCAGTCGGTGACATGACTGATACCAACAAACCTCAGAAAACAGGAACGTCATGGCGAGAGTCAAGCAATACACACACCTCAATTACTCTGTTTAAAAAGCTGAGCATTCTTGCTACGACATCTCAAGTAAATATATGACAGAATGATTACTTCTTTGTATAAGTGCTGACCGAAGCCAACTCAACATTCTTGGAGTAGACACCCCATGGATTGCAGTTTACTATGTTCCATAAACTATCACATTTAAAGGTATGACCCAGATGCAGAAGGTGTAGAAGTAACAAGAGTTTATTACAACCACAGGGGCAGGCAATTGACAGGTCAAGGCAGGCAGGGGTCAGTAATCCAGAAAGGGTGTAAGGGTCCAGAACGGCAGGCAGTCTCAGGGTCAAGGAAGGCAGGGGTCACAGTAATCCAGAAAGGGTGTAAGGGTCCAGAACGGCAGGCAGTCTCAGGGTCAGGGCAGGCAGGGGTCAAAACTGGGAAAGACTAGAAAACAGGAGCAAGAAACAGGCAGAAGCAGGGAAACAAACACTGGTAAGTTCTACAAACAAAACAAACTGGCACAGACAAACAGAGAACACAGGTATAAATACACAGGGGATAATGAGGAAGATGGGCGACACCTGGAGGGGGGTGGAGACAATCACAAAGACAGGTGGAACAGATCAGAGCGTGACAATAAACCATGTTCATATTGGGAAAATAACTATTTAATATGATCTAAGTTATTTATTAGCTGATAGACAGCAATTTTACAAATGGAATGTGACTTCTCTTGTCTTTTGTGACATCTGCCAATACATTTTCAAGATTTACACACATAGTTTTGGAGTAACCATAGTTTTCTTGGAAACTAACCGTGGGAGTTTTTTCATACAGTAGGTAAAGATAATCATAGGACTCAATAGAACAGCCCTATTTACACACTAGCTCTCAAAGGTAAAGTAAATTCACCCAAAAGGGTTTTTCGGTTGTCCCCATAGGATACCCTTTTAGGTTCCAGGTAGAACCATTTTGGGTTCCATGTAGAACCCTCTGTGGATATGGTTGCACATGGAACCCAAAAGAGATCTACCTGGAACCAAAAAAGGTTCTTCAAAAAGGTTATTCTATGGAGACAGCCAAATAACCCTTTTAGGTTCTAGATGGCACCTTTTTTTCTAAGAGTGTACTGTAAAAACCTACTTTAACTAGTACTGCTAGCAACTAAACATCATGCAGTTTTGTATAGTTCGAATGAAGAAACACCTCCTACTACTACTACTCTAGGCTCCCTTCACAGGTAAATTATTTCAGTTTTTCAGAATTATATACAGTGCATTTGTAAAGTATTCAGAATCCTTGACTTTTTCCACATTTTGTTACGTTACAGCCTTATTCTAAAATTGATTAAATACAAAAAAAATCATCATCAATACCCCCATAATGACAAAGCGAAAACATAAATACCTTATTTACATAAGTATTCAGACCCTTTGCTATGAAACTCGAAATTGAGCTCAGGTGCATCCTGTTTCCATTGATCATCCTTGACATGTTTCTACAACTTGATTGGAGTCCACCTGTGGGAAATTCAATTGATTGGACATGATTTGGAAAGGCACACACCTGTCTATAAAAGGTCTCACAGTTGACAGTGTATGTCAGAGCAAAAACCAAGCCATGAGGTCGAAGAAATTGTCTGTAGAGTTCCGAGACAGGATTGTGTCGAGGCACAGATCTGGGGAAGAGTACCATAACATTTCTGCAGCATTGAAGGTCCCCAGGAACACAGTGGCCTCCATCATTCTTAAATGGAAGAAGTTTGTAATGTCGTGTCTTTGGCTATGCCGGATTAAGTGTTATGACATGCTATTCTATAAAATCCTTTCTCCGTAATAACTATTACCTGATTGAGCTAATCATGTAAATGTAATTAACTAGAAAGTCGGGGCACCACGAAATAATATTTATAGAGCTGTTATCTTCCGAATAAACTCTTAAAGACCTGTAATATTTTACATCAATAGCAGTCAATATTAATCGTCACCTTATTTCAGTCTCATCTGAAAGTTGTAAATCTTCACGAACCCTGGCTAACAAGTTGAATCAGCAATACAAAATTGGGTTTAATTATTTATTTACTAAATACCTAACTAATCACACAGAATTACACATACACATAATTAATCATAACTTGATTACAAATTACGTCATAAAAGAAAACGTCCCTAGCGGGCGGAACAGATATGACAGCTTGTTACACAAAAGAAAAGGGGCTGGGTTTGAGTGAAAGAGCGGGAAGACTGAGGAACAAAGGGCGAAGCTGTGCTATCGTAAATACAATATATTATGCATTCTAAATTACCGCCCATTTGGAAAAGGAAAATGCAATAAATATTTACTCTGAGCTGCGCTTCGGTAGGTTGGTGGTAGATGGAAGGCCGTGTTGCCCAACCGAGTCCTTTGTCCTTTGAAGAATGTCTCTGGTGGTCAATTGGATAGTTGTAGTAACGTCGTTGTGTGGTAGACGGGATACTCTGTCTATCCTAATTTATGTTTGCAGCTGCTGTTGCTAACTCAACGGCTAGGCGGTATCACTTCTGTAGTGAATAAGAGTTCAAAGTTCATACCATTCGCAACCAAAGCTCACGCTGATGTTGGCTTCGTTCTGTAGTTATTATCTGAACCATTCTGACATCGGACCGTCGTCCTCACATCCTCGGAACAGGAGGCTACATTTTCGTCAATGGCTTATATAGTAGAGGGAGAAAAGGGGTGTGTTTCATAATTTACAACCTATGTCTCTTCACGTGGGCGGGCCACTGAGTCGGGCCTAATTCACTCATGAAAACCCAATTCTCACATTTTAGAAGCTAAAATCACATTTCATCCCATCACGAATAATTTAATATTCAAACATTTGAATTGAACAACAATTCCATGTGAATCCGATAACTCTGATGTGTAGACTTTCCACAGTAGAGTTTATGTCATTCTATCATTGATGAGAATGTGCCAGATGACAACCGAACTGACATAATATACCTTAAGTACCACCGCATATGTTCAATTGATCGGATTACCAGAATATAGTTAATTTCCCCCCAACTTCTGATGTTCCCAGAATCTCTATGTTAACCAAGGGGTTTTCTAATGTCACATCAGTAGAGTAGAGAGAGGAAAAAGGGGGGAAGAGGTATTTATGACTGTCATAAACCTACCCCCAGGCCAACGTCATGACAGTAACCACCAAGACTCTTCCTAGAGCAATTGGGGAGAAGGGCGAGAGGTGACCAAGAACCCGATGGTCACTCTGACAGAGCTCCAGAGTTCCTCTGTGGCGATAGGAGAACCTTCCAGAAGGACAACCATCTCTGCAGTACTCCACCACTCAGGCCATTATGGTAGAGTAGCCAGACTGTCACGCCCTGACTTTAGTTATATTTGTTTTCTTTATTTTTTGGTTAGGTTAGGGTGTGACAAGGGTGGTTTGTTTAGTTTTTGTATTTGTCTAGGGGTTTTGTCTTGTCTAGGGGTTTTGTCTATCTATGGGGATTTGGTATGGTCTAGGGGATTGTAGGTTTATGGTGGCCTGAATTGGTTCCCAATCAGAGACAGCTGTTTCTCGTTGTCTCTGATTGGGGAGCCTATTCAGGTTGCCATTTTCCATGTTGGTTTTGTGGGTAGTTGTTTTCTGTTTTGTATGAGTACCTGACAGAACTGTTGCGTTTTGTTCCACTTTTGTTTTTTGTTTCAGTGTTCAGGTTATAATAAACATCGTACCATGCTGCGCTTTGGTCTAATCCTTCTTCCTCAGACGAACATCGTTACACAGACGGAAGCCACTCCTCAGTAAAATGCACATGACAGCCCGCTTGGAGTTTGCCAAAAGGCACCTAAAGGACTCAAATCATGAGAAACAAGATTCTCTGGTCTGATGAAACCAAGATTGAACTCTTTGGCCTGAATGCCAAGCGTCACGTCTGGGGGAAACCTGGCACCATCCCTATGGTGAAACATGGTGGTGGCAGCATCATGCTGTGGGGATGTTTTTCAGCGGCAGGGACTGGGAGATTAGTCAGGATCAAGGGTAAGATGAACGGAGCAAAGTACAGAGAGATCCTGCTCCAGAGCGCTCAGGACCTCAGACTCGGGTGAAAGTTCACCTTCCAACAGGACAATGACCCTAAGCACTCAGCCAAGACAACGCAGGAGTGGCTTCTAGATGTGCAGCGACGCTCCCCAACCAACCTGACAGAGCTTGAGAGGATCTGCGGAGAAGGATGAGAGAAACTCCCCAAATACAGGTGTGCCAAGCTTGTAGAGTCATACCCAAGAAGATCAAGGCTGTAATCACTGCCAAAGGTGCTTAAAAAAAATACTGAGTAAAGGGTCTGAATACTTATGTAAATGTATAAAAAACAGTTTTTGCTTTGTCATTATGGGGTATTGTGTGTAGATTGATGAGGGAAAATCTATTTAATAAATTTTAGAATAAGGCTGTAACTTAACAAAATGTGGAAAAAGTCAAGGGGTCTGAATACTTTCCGAATGAGCAGCAGTTAACAAAGACGTTGCCATTGTAAGAAAGTGACATGGAGGGTTGTGAATGAACAACTGCATACCCTTAGGTCTATTTATCGGAAAGGTTTTGCTCATCAACATTCCTTACCAGCTAGAACAGGCTGTGGGTCATTCTGACAAATCCCCATTTTATTTTCATTAAAGGCACTTTAAAATCAATGTTACGATACCTCACCAGCCACAATCTTTCAAACACCCGGGAAACGTCTGGGAAGAGAGCCGAAACACTCTAACCCTCCATCCTCCTGCCTGGTCAAAGTAAGTCCTATTACACAGAGCTCGGGAATCCTGGAAAAACTTGACATCATCGTTAGTATTCAGCCCCTAGCTGTCAAAACAAGCACTGAGACCATTAACATGTTGACGTCTCTTGTTAGGGGAACAGTAAAGAGACACGTAGTCTACAGTACACCTACTACTGCTGCTACTGTGTGGGTCACAACCCAGCATATAATGTAAATAGTTTTTTTGCAACTCTTAGAGCATAGGCCATGGGCATGATGAATGTCTATCATTATGGCTGGCAATGAAATAGTCCAAGACGCTGGTGACAGCAATCAAGGGTTCAAAGGTGTACATTGATTTTGAAAATGTCTTTCTCTGATATTTACCATATGGGAAGGCGACATTCTACCACAAAGCTGCTTGTTCTAAATAAGAGCATCAGAGTTATTATCTGAGGCTATGGTTTCACTGTTGGGGCATTATATAGATGCAGTCCACAGTAGATGCTTAGCTAGACAATCTGATAAAGTAGCAGACATTTAACACAACATTTAACAACTTCAACAACCATGTTCCAAAGATTATTGTATGATATAGTACATGTGTCCTATATCCAAGTGCCTCCCAATTTACCAAAGACACTTTCACTGGTTTGTTGGATATCAAGTGCCCTTAAAACCAAAGTGCCGACGAACATCGACATCATCCACTACAGTAAGTGCCCTGCCGTAATCACCTTTGAATGACTGATTGGGGAGTTCCGTGTAAAAGCATTCAACAGAGTCTGAAGCTGGGACTAAGTGCATTACATACTGTATATCCCTATTTACGGGGTCAGAGCAGAGGTCTAGACAAAATAACGCATCCACTATGCTATCTGTTTAGTCTGAATGGAAACTGTTGGCATCAGTGAATAGGGATGATGATTTAGAATGCAGAGCACAAAAGTGGTGGAGCGCAGACTATAGAAGACGGTGATCTCATTTTCAGTCTGTGGGCCTGGGGGAGGACGGGGTCACGCGCTGCTTTGTCATCGCCGGCTGTCCTTTCCTAGCCTCGGCTAGAAACAGAGGCTGAGGCCAGTGAGTCAGGGGTGTCCATCACACACACACATCAGGCTTTCCTCTCAGTTGCAGCCTACTAACTCCTACTGTCTTCACTACTGTACACACTAGTCTGCCATGATGAGTGTGTTTGTGTGGGACGGCAAGGGTACATTAGATCATGTGGTGTAATGTTTCTGCACTTTTATATAGATGACATATCAGAAGTCTTGTGCTTAAAAGGGAATATGTGCTTAAAAGAGTACATATGATATAGCCTTGGGCATGAAGTAGCATACAAACCATTAAACTGAGCCAATATTGAATTTAGAACTTAGACAGGGTTGGACAGGGCATAAGTCAAGGGACTGTTAATGTTCATGTGGGTAAATAAAGGTCTGAGGGCCCGATTCAGACTTAGGAAATGTACGTCTTTTCTACGCACGTCTCAGTAGTTGGTATTCAGACTTACCTTATGCTAGTGCGAAACGGACTTTGCAGGCGTGGTTCCCTTGAGTGCTCTGAATACAATTAATTCAACCACTGAAAACCCTCCCACTTGCTGGTAAACTGATTTTCTCATCAAGTTTTCATTCAATAGAGTTTTCAGTACATTTATCTAAAGCCATTCCTTTAAATTTGGTGTACCTTTAATTTTCTCAAGTTAAAGGTGCAGAATATTAGGGTTGGGATCAATGAAAGAAAGCCATGTAAATACATGCATATTCATCTCCTTTTCTGCACCAATTGTTATATGTAACGTTCGTCTTGTGGTGAATGAACGGACCAAGGCGCAGCGGGTGATGAATACATACTGATTTATTAAATGAAAGACGAAACACTAATGAACACTAGAACAAACTACAAAACAATAAACGAAGGCAACAGACCTGAAACAAACGAACTTACATATAGACGAAGAACGCACGAACAGGAACAGACTACCTAAAACGAACGAACAAACGAAACAGTCCCATGTGGTATACACAGACACAGGAACAGACTACCTAAAACGAACGAACAAACGAAACAGTCCCATGTGGTATACACAGACACAGGAACAATCACCCACAAACAGTGAGAACAACCTACCTTAATATGGTTCTCAATCAGAGGAAACGTCAAACACCTGCCTCTAATTGAGAACCATACCAGGCAACACATTAACCCAACATAGAAAACACATAACATAGACTACCCACCCCAACTCACGCCCTGACCAACTAAACACATACAAAACAACAGAAAACAGGTCAGGAACGTGACAGAACCCCCCCCTCAAGGTGCGAACTCCGGGCGCACCCCTAAAACTCAAGGGGAGGGTCTGGGTGGGCATCTGTCCGCGGTGGCGGCTCCGGCGGTGGACGAGGACACCACTCCACCACTGTCTTTGTCCCCCTCCTTAGCGTCCCTTGAGTGGCGACCCTCGCCCCCGACCATGGTCCAGGAACCTTCACCAACGCCCCTCCTAAATAGAGGAGACAACTCAGGACAGAGAGGTAGCTCAGCACACAGAGGTAGCTCAGGACACAGAGGTAGCTCAGGACACAGAGGTAGCTCAGGACAGAGAGGTAGCTCAAGACAGAGAGATCGCTCCGGACAGAGAGGTAGCTTAGGACAGAGGGACAACTCTGGACTACTGGCAGCTCCGGACTGAGTGGCAGCTCCGGACTGAGTGGCAGCTCCGGACTGAGTGGCAGCTCCGGACTGTAGGGCAGCTCTGGACTGTAGGGCAGCTCCGGACTGTAGGGCAGCTCCGGACTGTAGGGCAGCTCCGGACTGTAGGGCAGCTCCGGACTGAGTGGCAGCTCCGGACTGAGTGGCAGCTCCGGACTGGGTGGCAGCTCCGGACTGAGTGGCAGCTCATGACTGTGGGGCAGCTCATGACTGTGGGGCAGCTCATGACTGTGGGGCAGCTCATGACTGGAGGGCAGCTCATGACTGGAGGGCAGCTCATGACTGGAGGGCAGCTCATGACTGTGGGGCAGCTCATGACTGTGGGGCAGCTCATGACTGTAGGGCAGCTCATGACTGGAGGGCAGCTCATGACTGGAGGGCAGCTCATGACTGGAGGGCAGCTCTGGCAGCTCCTGACTGGCTGACGGCTCTGGCAGCTCCTGACTGGCTGGCGGCTCTGGCAGCTCCTGACTGACGGACGGCTCTAGCGGCTCCTGACTGACGGATGGCTCTAGCGGCTCCTGACTGACGGACGGCTCTAATGGCTCGGGACAGACGGGCGGCTCTAATAGCTCGTGGCAGACGGATGGCTCAGATGGCGCTGGGCAGACGGATGGCTCAGACGGCGCTGGGCAGACGGATGGCTCAGACGGCGCTGGGCAGACGGATGGCTCAGACGGCGCTGGGCAGACGGATGGCTCAGACGGCGCTGGGCAGACGGATGGCTCAGACGGCGCTGGGCAGACGGATGGCTCAGGCGGCGTTGGGCAGACGAGCAGTGCAGGCGGCGTTGGGCAGACGAGCAGTGCAGGCTGCGTTGAGCAGACGGCCCGACTCCGACCTGCTGAGGCGCACAGCAGGCCTGGTGCGTGGTGCCGGAACTGGTGGTACCGGACTGGAGACACGCACCTCAAGGCTAGTGCGGGGAGCAGGAACAGGGCACACTGGACTCTCAAAGCGCACTATAGGCCTGGTGCGTGGTACCGGCACTGGTGGTACCGGGCTGAGTGCACGCACCTCAGGGCGAGTGCGGGGAGAAGGAACAGTGCGTACAGGGCTCTGGAGACGCACAGGAGGCTTGATGCGTGGTGCCGGAACTGGAGGCACTGAGCTGGAGACACGCACCACAGGGAGAGTGCGTGGAGGAGGAACAGGGCTCTGGAGATGCACTGGAAGCCTGGTGCGTGGTGTAGGCACTGGTGGTACTGAGCTGGGGCGGGAAGGTGGCGCCGGATATACCGGACCGTGCAGGCGTACTGGCTCCCTTGAGCACTGAGCCTGCCCAACCTTACCTGGTTGAATGCTCCCCGTAGCCCGTCCAGTGCGGGGAGGTGGAATAACCCGCACTGGGCTGTGTTGGCGAACCGGGGACACCATGCGTAAGGCTGGTGCCATGTACACCGGCCCGAGGAGACGTACTGGAGGCCAGATATGTAGAGCCGGCTTCATGGCACTTGGCTCAATGCTCAATCTAGCCCGGCTAGTGCGGGGAGGTGGAATAACCCGCACCGGGCTATGAACACGTACAGGAGACACCATGCGCTCTACTGCGTAACACGGTGTCTGCCCGTACTCTCGCTCTCCACGGTAAGCCCGGGAAGTTGGCGCAGGTCTCCTACCTGACTTCGCCACACTCCCCTTTAGCCCCCCCCCCCAAGAAATTTTTGGGTGAGCCTCTCGGGCTTCCAGCCGCTCTGCCTTGCTAGCGCCTCATAATGCCGCCTCTCCGCTTTAGATGCCTCCAGCTCCGCTTTGGGGCGGCGACACTCCTCTGGCTCTGCCCAGGGTCCTTCTCCGTCCAGAATCTCCTCCCATGTCCATTCCTCCTTGACCCACTGCTGCTGTCGCTGCTGCCCGTTAACCCGCTGCTTGATCCGGGTTTGGTGGGTGATTCTGTAACGTTCGTCTTGTGGTGAATGAACGGACCAAGGCGCAGCGGGTGATGAATACATACTGATTTATTAAATGAAAGACGAAACACTAATGAACACTAGAACAAACTACAAAACAATAAACGAAGGCAACAGACCTGAAACAAACGAACTTACATATAGACGAAGAACGCACGAACAGGAACAGACTACCTAAAACGAACGAACAAACGAAACAGTCCCATGTGGTATACACAGACACAGGAACAGACTACCTAAAACGAACGAACAAACGAAACAGTCCCATGTGGTATACACAGACACAGGAACAATCACCCACAAACAAACAGTGAGAACAACCTACCTTAATATGGTTCTCAATCAGAGGAAACGTCAAACACCTGCCTCTAATTGAGAACCATACCAGGCAACACATTAACCCAACATAGAAAAAACATAACATAGACTACCCACCCCAACTCACGCCCTGACCAACTAAACACATACAAAACAACAGAAAACAGGTCAGGAACGTGACAGTATATAAAAAAATACTCTGATCTTGTATATTAATTAAGGTTAGGAAGGTATTTATGAAAAATAAAACTGGTGAAACTGGTGAATCAAAAATACAGTGGTTTGATTCCTCCTTAAAGTTGCCATATTCAATTTTTCAATACATGAAATATTGGAAGATGAGAAAAGTGTACAATAGGGGTTGAACAGTAGTTCTTTAAATCGACCTTAATATTTCTCACTAATCATGGAACTGTGATGACAACGGTCCAGTCGTTGTGAACTGTCCCAAATGATTGCACAACTTCTAATACATTAGCCTAACAGCATCCACTATTCCTAGCGGTCCTCAGGAACAACCAAACAAACGCAGAGGGGAAAAAAGGTAAACTAAGAATGGAATGGAATGATGCAAAATGTAAGGAAACAAACACTAAAGTGACAATTATAAATGTATGTGGGTATAGCTGACGGTAGCTACCGATCGTGGCTAATATTTAACACAATACCATTTTTTTTAATAAAGTGAAAAGTCCAGCCATATAATTAACACCTAAAAATCATAAATCAACTTGGTAGGTTTTGCGCTATACTGTCATTGCTAGAGAAGCCTATAGCTTGGGTCTCCAAATGTCATCCCTGCAAGTTATAAGGCCAGCATTTCATAAACTTCACTATGGAAAAGGTGATATGTTGATATGCTTCAGTTTGTTGCCATATGACTGTTTTCACATTTGTCTCCAGCGATCATAAGGCCTAAAATATATCTAAAACAAGTGTAATTTATATTTACAATCTCCTTATCCAAATGGCTTACTCATTTACTTAGCTCTTATCAATAGCTCGTTTCAATTAGTCAATTACAGTGAATGGAGAATGGTGTTATTTTATCGGGACAAAGAAAGTAGATGTTGTTCCACTTGGAACCGACAGGTTGCTTGACCTTATTCATCGTTTCATCGCTCGTAAAGGTGGTGGAATTATGAAGGAAATCATTCAAGGTCAGAATACAGCTGTAGACACACCTCCGCCACACCTTCATTTCTTTGATCTCCACCACAAACGAATAGCGGGTGAATAGCATGCTATTAAGTTCAGGTCTGAATACGCATAGAGAGAAAAGTGCATAAAAAGGGAATTACATTCCATTTACAAACTCTTAACTCGGGTTGGAATCGGCCTCTGAGTGAATATAGGTCACACAAACACATACACACACAGTGCACACACAGAAAGACAGTGAGTAAGAGGTGAGGAAAAGTGAATAGAACTGAATGCTATGCAGGCGTACTACTCTCTCTCTCTCTGTCGTCAAAACTTTTGCTAGGAGTCCAGATCACACACATACAGTGTGTCTCCAGAGTCCTGTTGCATTTGGTATGTAGTTTTCACAGCCTCCAGTCCAAACCCCTCACAAAACCGTGACAGTCCCCTTACTTCACTGCCATCTGACGCCTTTGTCCATCAGAAATACGATTTGGGAACCTCAAACATGACATACAGCTATCTCTATAGTTGAGCACCTCTGGACCACGTTGTTTGAATTATACTGTTGACAAGTCAAAGGCACAGTGGTAAATTTGAATGGTAAGCGGTGTCATTGCTGCCATTTTACAGGCTCTACTCATAAACCGCAGGACAGATCCAGGTGTCTAATAACCTGTGAAAACCTGGTGTTCATGTGAACAAAGCATGGATAGGCCTAACAATTTAATTTGGTTGGTCATTTAGGTCAGGAGGAACAAACACGCTTACAGTACACACACACACACACACACACACACGCACACGCACACGCACACACACACACACACACACACACACACACACACACACACACACACACACACACACAGACAGACAGACAAATGCACGCTAACATACACACTACACACACACACAGTTTTTTAATCAAAATAGAGGACTGGATTTAAAATAATTCAACTTTAAATGATACTCTAGTACTGTAGTAGACCTACCACTGCTCATGACATCACTCTTGTCTCACCTTCATCTGGCAGTGTATGTGGGGAGACCCTAGATAATATCGGCTCAGATCTTACAGATCTTTCCATCCAGTCATGACTAAGGAATATCCAGCTCTCTCTCCTGGTTTTTATGGCCATCTACAGAATAAGAATGAAGCTCCATTACTCTTCATGCATGGAGCAAAAGGAGCCGCATGGGCAATAGGTAATGCTGTGATTAGTCTGGTCAGATTTAAAGTTTTGAGTCAGATTCTGATTGGACTGTAACTGATTCCAAGGTGTTGAAGACTTCATGGCCAGAGAATGTGCATTTTGATTGGAGTCTCAAGACAAAAAAAGTGATTGTATGGAGATATACACTGAGTATACCAAACATTAGGAACACATTCCTAATATTGAGTTGCACCCCCAACACCCCCCATTAGAACAGATTAAATTTGTACGGGCATGTCCTATACAAGGTGTCGAAAGCGTTCCACAGGGTTTCTGGCCCATGTTGACTCCAATGCTTTTCACAGTTGTGTCAAGTTGGCTGGATGTCCTTTGGGAGGTGGACCATTCTTGATACACACTGAAAGCTGTTGAGCGTGAAAAACCCAGTAGCATTGTAGTTCTTAATACAAACTACCATACCCAGTTCAAAGGCACTTAAATCTTTTGTCTTGCCTATTCACCCTCTGAATGAAACACATACACAATCCATGTCTCAATTGTCTCAAGGCTTAAAAATCCTTCTTTAACCTGTCTCCTCCACTTCAACTACATTGAAGTGGATTTAACAGGTGACATCAATAAGGGATCATAGCTTTCACCTGGATTCACCTGGTCAGTCTATGTCCTGTTCTTAATGTTTTGTACATTCAGTGTATAGAGCATTGCAGTTCTATAAAGTATACAAAAAAAGAGATTGTATGGATATATTCACTGAGCATCACACCATCGTATTATTTACATTTAGTCATTTAGCAGACGCTCTGGGAGGGGAAACAAACTTAATATACTTGAAAATGACTAAAACCAACTGAAAACTGAAAACTGTGTAGAAATGTTCATGGACCTACATTTATACAGTTTCTTGACTGTGTCCAGCTCATTAATAATCACCTAAATTAAAGCTAGACAGTCAGGGAGTATAAAAAATTCCCCCAAATTTCTACGGCGAGGAAATATAACATATTTTCAGTGCATCCCTCCATACCTCGTTGAAGACCAATTGCGTCCCTCCGGACCTCGTTGAAGAACGAGTGCGGCCCTCCGGACCTCGTTGAAGATCGAGTGCGGCCCTCCGGACCTCGTTGAAGACCAATTGCGTCCCTCCGGACCTCGTTGAAGATTGAGTGCGTCCCTCCGGACCTCGTTGAAGATTGAGTGCGTCCCTCCGGACCTCGTTGAAGACCAATTGCGTCCCTCCGGACCTCGTTGAAGAACGAGTGCGGCCCTCCGGACCTCGTTGAAGACCAATTGCGTCCCTCCGGACCTCGTTGAAGAACGAGTGCGGCCCTCCGGACCTCGTTGAAGATTGAGTGCGTCCCTCCGGACCTCGTTGAAGATTGAGTGCGGCCCTCCGGACCTCGTTGAAGATCGAGTGCGTCCCTCCGGACCTCGTTGAAGAACGAGTGCGGCCCTCCGGACCTCGTTGAAGAACGAGTGCGTCCCTACGGACCTTGTTGAAGATTGAGTGCGTCCCTCCGGACCTCGTTGAAGATTGAGTGCGTCCCTCCGGACCTCGTTGAAGATTGAGTGCGTCCCTCCGGACCTCGTTGAAGATTGAGTGCGTCCCTCCGGACCTCGTTGAAGATTGAGTGCGTCCCTCCGGACCTCGTTGAAGATTGAGTGCGTCCCTCCGGACCTCGTTGAAGATTGAGTGCGTCCCTCCGGACCTCGTTGAAGAACGAGTGCGGCCCTCCGGACCTTGTTGAAGATTGAGTGCGGCCCTCCGGACCTCGTTGAAGAACGAGTGCGGCCCTCCGGACCTCGTTGAAGAACGAGTGCGGCCCTCCGGACCTCGTTGAAGAACGAGTGCGGCCCTCCGGACCTCGTTGAAGATCGAGTGCGTCCCTACGGACCTTGTTGAAGACCGAGTGCAGGCCTCTGGGGGCAAAATGAGTTTGACAACCCTGACATAGAGCAACAGGCCCTCCTATAGCCTTCAACATAGCTTGATCAAGTCCCTTTTACAGGTTTGCAGTTACAGTATATAAACCACACCCTTCTCCCTCTTTTCCGCTGGACACTTCTTCATTACTGGAGCCTGATCTTTATTGGAGGACCATATCAGTATATCTGGATTGAGAAGCTCTCATAGGAAAACAGAATTATGTGGAAGTCAAAAATGAATACACAGACACTGAGGGCTTTCTACCCACAAGCTCTAATTCAAAAGGATCCCCGAAATGACTGTTGGCTGTCATCCCCAGCCTTGTCACCACCAGGGCCAAACCGGTGGTGTTTGTAAGACAACCCTCGCATCCCCCCCACCATCACTTTCACCCCATAACCAATTTCCACAGACTTTACTCAGCAACAGGGGAAAACAAACTCTCCCCTCCACCACTTTCACCCCCATAACCAATTTCCACAGCCTTTCCTTGGCAACAGGGGAAAACAGAGACAAGTGGAGTACTATTATGTCAGTATTTCATAAATGTTCCATCTACTGAAGACCTGTTTCTTTGCTATGTTATTCACCTATCGCACCCAACTGTGTAAAAGCACACTGGGGGAAGCTAATAGCTCAAGCCTACGACAGTTGGATAGACATAGATCCTCAACAATGCAGATTTCCACTCAGTGTGTTGTATTTATTAGTTTGAGTACCTTGAGAGTGAAATACTTTGAATCAGCATCGGAAAACTCTCTTAAGAGGGCAATCAGCCACAGCCACAGTGTAACTTAGTCATTATATCCCTCAGTCAATAAGAGTAATTCCATATCTTCTCATAAAAGATTCATGAGTCAGTGGTCCACGTCTGAAATGACGTGGGACCAATATAGAATTGACGTCTGTGCCAAGAGGGAGACAGCTTCAGTACTCTCCAGAATTGTTGCTTTTAATTCCAGAAATGGCACGATATTGATTCTATGGATGGACTGTACTCGAGTATTGATGCCAACTAAGTGACTGCTATTTTTCCACTGTTGTTTGGCAAAACAGCACTGCAACACAATCTCTGTGAAGGTCATACCACCTCATCTTTTCACATTTTCAAATGAGCATCAGAGCACGGGCCCTTATGGAGTAAGCAATTTAGGGTCATTGTATCAATGAGCTGTATACTGTGACCCTTGAAGCACTATAATAATTGAATTATTGAAGTCCCTGCTGAGTGGGGAAATTCAGGCAACAACAAAAACCATAGCTATGAATCAGAGAGAAAAAAACTTTTATTGAAAATTCAGGCAGAAACAGTGACTATTTCTCAAATAATCACCTACATTGACATGGAACATAGCCACGTATGATTAATATACAGTGAAACCAATTTAGAAATGCTGGGAAATAGATCAGCAATGTACCGTCTATAGCCCTCCTCACCTCAGTATACTACATATGGTGCCTGAACCTGAAGTACCCTATTATCCCAGTGGGGCACTCATGCTTTATCGCTGTGACGTGTCGGTCCAGGATTCTCTCATATGAGTGATTGACCCTCGGTTTGGGATGGGGGCTTGTAAAAGTGGCTCCTGTGGGTAGCCGTGTGTTTATTTCAGGGGAGATGGGGGAGTGTGTCAGGGCCTATTACCCCAGTGGTCAACTCACTCATTTGAGGATGGCCTGTAGGCCTAGTATGCAGGGTGAAAACTGGGGTTTCCCACCCAGCCCCTGCATTGTGGAACCATATACAGTACCAGTCAAAAGTTTGGACACACCTACTCACTCTAGGGTTTTTCTTTATTTGTACTATTTTCTACATTGTAGAATAATAGTGAAGACATCAAAACTATGAAATAAAACATATGGAATCATGTAGTAACCAAAAAAGTGTTAAACAAATCAAAATACATTTTAGAGTGTGCAAAGCTGTCATCAAGGCAAAGGGTGGCTACTTTGAAGAATCTAAAACATAAAATATATTTTTGGGGGTTACTACATGATTCCATATGTGTTATTTCATAGTTTCGATATCTTCCCTATTATTCTACAATGTAGAAATCAGTACAAATAAAGAAAAAGTAGGTGTGTCCAAACTTTTGACTGGTACTGTAGGTACGGCGGTCTTTAGGGATCATTATCAAACTGGGGACTTGCATACGCTTCGTTTTTCCATTTCCCTACTGCCTCACTATGATGACATATGGCAAACTTTACAGATATCCCTCGTTTTGATTTATCCGCTAACCGTTTCCATATAGATTTCATGAAAAATTTGGCTTTGAAAGAGTTTTCCCTATGCAACGTGTCATTCAAAGACTTGGCTCCTGAAAGCTGTGGATCAAGTTGGTTTATCTTGAGTGAACAGAGAGGGAAACCCAACAAGCCGTCACCATGGTCTTGTTCATTAGGGTATGCAATGGAACATTTTTAAAACGTTTTGCAACAGAAATAAAAAATGTGTGTTTCTAATTGGAAAAATCCGGTAGTCCCTCCCTGTTTCAGTATTTTTTCTTCCATGTGGTCCCCGGTGAACACAGCCATTCAAACTTGCCTGATCAAAGGTAGGTAGCCTCTAGATCTACAGTATTTTGATAGCCAATGTATTTTCCCCAATTTCCCATTCGTCTCCCTCTCTTAAAAGACTGGTCCTCTAAAACAACTAGGTAGCTTTCCTAAACCCAAAACCAAAGTCTGAGACTGAAACAAATACCTCTTTTAAACCGAAAACTCGGTTGAACGTACTGGACCCCATTTTCATGGCGGACCTGTGACCCAATATAGAGGGCCGTCTGTGACATCACATCTTCTCTGAGCGCCAATAAGAGTGCTTGTCAGAGGGAGGGTTAATGGGCATGCCTGGGGCTGGTTATTGCCCTAATAAAGCTAGCGGGGGACATGGCAACTGAGGGTGTTGCATAATAAGGGGATTTAAGACAGAACATTTTGTGTGGAGCCTTATTTTTTTGGAGCCTTATTTTCTTAGACAACTTGAAGCAACTGTCTTCAGTGTGATTACATGTTAGTGTCATTACCCAATTAGCGGTGGGGTAATGGGGCAATACAGTCTCTTATTGTGTGTACTCTATGTGGGTGAACTCTCTTTCGCTGTTTTCTCGCTCTCTCTCTCGCTCTCTTTCTCTTTCTCTCTCTCTCTCTTTCTCCCTCTCCCTCACCTTCCTGTCTTTGTGTCTGATTTGAAATTTCACTTTTGAAGAGGAAGATAGTCTTGAAGAGTTACTGCAGGCATTATGAACTTATTTGAACTTTACAATGCATGGTTCACATCAAAGATTTAAACCAGACACATCAATTCCACACGTATTCATCTGCCTTTCCAAACACATACACACACACACTTTTCCCATGATATTTATAACAGGCACAACTAGCTGAAAAGGTTCCACCATTCCAATCCTCTATCCAAACAGCACGAAGATGTATCCTTCTGATTCCAGCCTCTCCAAGTATGATGAAGCACCCCAGCTTCTTCTCATGGTCTCTAATAAAACACTGTCATATAAAAGTGTACATGACAGATGGTCAGACTAACTCCTTTCATGTTTGCCTAGAAACAAATAGTAAAAGCTATTGGCTGGCAACTGCAGCATTGCAACGTTAGGTCTCCTCAAGATATCTGAACGCACCTTGATATAACCCAGGTTCTATGGCAGGAAGACAGGGTTGGTGACTTACGGTAAGTTTCAGTATATTGTTTTGGCCGGATGTTAATCAAAAGATGAATATGTATAAATCTGAATATGGACAATAACTAATGGAATGAAACAATTTCACAAACAATAGCCACCACAATGCACAAGGAGAATCATCTCCAGTTACATGTCTATGGAAATGAAAGCTCCATTCCCCAGCCATACTGGACCAGTATAATGTTCCACTAGCATGTGATGAAGAGGTTCCAGGCTGCACAGAGGAAGTGACTCACTGGTAGCCTGTTACTAAAAACACCACATTGTGAGTGTAAGCAAGGACCCAAATGAAATCACGTCATAATGGCTCTCACACACACACAATCACACCCACACGCTCACACACACGCACGTAAAAAACGTGTGCAAGCACACACATACACACACACCAGAGGAGGCTGGTGGGATGAGCAATAGGAGGATGGGCTCATTGTATTGGCTGGAATGGAATAAATGGAACGGTATCAAACATATCAAACATTTGGAAACCACATGTTTGACTGTTCCATTAATTCCATTCCAGTCATTACAATGAGCCCATCCTCCTATAGCTCCTCACACCAGCCTCCTCTGACACTCACACACAGACATAAACCTGAATGATATCATGGCATAATGGCATATGGCCTCTGCCCACCGAGGGTGTATATGCTGGTAGAATGCCCTCTGACCAGAGTAGGGAAACTAGATCTGCTTATTATCGTTAGTATAGAGCCACATTGTGTATGTCTAACTGACATTTCACTAACTGGTTGGTGCTGTAAGACCACTACAGACAGATGCCAGGTCAGAGTTAATTGTCCTGTCCATCCACATCTCTTCCAGAGTTAATCAATTATCATCAGCAACCTCTAATCTCTTTTTGGAGGGCAGACTGGCAACACTGTATTAGGTCTGTGTAATCCTACCAATCAACACCATGTCAGAGGACTCTCCTCCTATCCAGGGGTTTCGGTTCAGGCCAAACAGACAGACCATGCTATAATGTACAGAAATGGCACTATTGAACATTGTTAGAATTAATCAACAAGACCATGAACACCACATTTGTGCTTAATAGACAGTCATACTTTCTAGCATATCCCGCTAGTGACAACTGCAGCCAAGTTGGTTGCCAAGTCAGAACAAACTCATTTCTGGGAGATTGTAAAAATCCCTTGGCAGTTTTAACACTAAATCATTCATTTCAATTAGACATGTAATAACTTTACTGCTCCCTGGTATTCAAAGGCTGATTTCTCCATCCTCCAGGAGCTTCCAGTTCAGGCCCAATGGGCAGGGTTGGCAGCCCTAGCTACAGGAGCCTCAACGGCTGTGTGGGCAAGTCCTCTTCCCTTCCCACCACTTCCTGTAGGAAAGCCTTGGTACTGCCAATTCAGTTCCACTGTCCCATCATGAATCATGACTCACCCAACCACTACTATACTAGAATACCCCTCTCTGGGATATATTAGAGTGAAACTTCCAGTTAAGAGTCCCGACGCTCTAAGACTGTCTGGGAAGGAATTTGTTTCACTGGAATTTGTGTGAGGTGGATATTGTATTGTGACGTTAAGCACAAGGTGCATTGGTGAAATTTGGGTCATTGGGTTTTATTCATTGTCCCAACACTGTCAGGGAAATAATTTGTTTGACTGCAATTGTGCAGTTTAATGTTTTGTATTGTAGCATGACAAAAGTACAAGTTTGCCAAGCAGACTTGCCAGTAGATTGATGAAACGTGGGTCCTTGGCTATTTCTTGTACACACAAAACATAAAAGTATGGAATCCTTGACAGAAGGATTGTGGGTATCAGTCTAGGGCTCAATCATGCCTTTGAAAGACACATAGAAACTATTCAAGGAGCCAAATCACACTATAAAATCTACTCCACATAGAATAATGTATTATTTCCATTTGCTATATTCCAATGATTCATGTCTGTTTTATTCTTCTCGATAAAGAGCCTGTTACATAAATCTGTCCATGGTTCAGTTGCTTTGCCTATGACTCGTCCCTCCTTAAAAGGCGCAGAATACGGTCAAGGGGGTATTTGACTCAGAGAGTAAATCCGAGATTCTCAGAAACCAGAATCTGTATTAGATCTTTATCTCTGGCAGATGGCCAAATCTCATTAAAAGGAATGGAATAATCCCTGTTTGAAGATCATACATGGTAACTGTACTGATGGTAACCAGTGTAAAACAATGGTGAGCAGCACCCTCTTCTGGGTGAATACAGGAACAGTAAAACCAATGACTCCCTCTAGCCAGCAGGAAAGAGATGGAAGTCAGAGGCAGTGTCCCAAATGTCGACCATATTCCATGGGTCCTGGTCAAAAGTAGTGCATAATATAGGGAATAGGGTGCCATTTGGGACACAAATAGAGATTTGGTATGAGACAAACAAAACCCAGGAATTCAATGACAAATGTATTGCATACTGCATGTCCTGTAACAGCCTTTATAGCATATAGAGAACATAAATGATCAACACATCAGAATGTATATAGCTCTGACTTCACAGTATACAAATCACAGAACAAAGTAGTACCCTGTTTGACATATAAATAATACAAAGTGCACAATTAAAGTTCATTAAATTCAACTGCATAAACAACTGTTAAAACAGAACTGTTTTTCTCTCCCAGAAAAAGTAAAGGACCACTGCATTAAAAGCTTTACATTCAGAGACCTAAAGAAAGGTATATTATTGGATTACAAGGAGATATTTTGCTTAAAGTACTCCATCAATCTAGGTGGTTCCAAAAGTGACCCATGCATTACATTGGAATGAAACAAAAATACAAACCATAAACCTTCATATGTACATAATATCTATTTTTTCTCTAAGCATATTTGGCACCATTTTTTAGCATAGAATACAAGTACAACATATAACACAGCTTTGCAATAATTTGGAGGTAATATAACATTCTGGCATAACACAAGAATAAGTAATTATGGAAAGGAAAGATTATATATGAATTCCTTTTTGTTGAGGGCTGTAAACTGACTGAACAACTTCTCCAGTTTGATGCTAAAAAGCTACCTCTGCAGGAGGGATTCGCCCTATAATGAACATAGTCAGAATCAACTCCTGCAGAACCAAACCCTGTCTATAACCATCAAAAGACCAAACACCATATTCACTGACTGCACAAATATGATGTTCAGTGCGCAAATACTACCTATAATAACAACCAACGCACCCTTTCTCAGAAGAAAGAAAATCAGTGGTCCTCAACCTCTGGTCCGTGGACCCGCACCAGTCCCAGGGATGCTGCTGACTGTTCCATCAGATAGTTAGCTGACAATAATGTAGCCAGATCTCAAGTGCTGTTTTGATATAGGCCTAAGGAGTCCTTCGAGGAGGAAGGACCATAGCAACTTGACGGTTCTTGGTACAAGAGAGACCATCGTTTCCCGGTCCCAGTGGTACAGAAAAGGTTGAGAAGCACAGTTATATGACACATAATTACTGGGGGAACCTTTAAAGGGTCATTTTGGGGAATGTAAACACAACCACTTCATATTTTGGTTTTTAACCCTCAGTTAACCCAGGAGAATGGGGTGCCATGGTTGGTATTATGTAGCACAGCTTTTGATGTATTTGGGTTACATTTAAGGGTTTTTCCAGACCTGTCTTAAACCATCTCGACAAACAAAAAGTAGGTATTATTTATATCATTAATAATATATTCAACTATACTATATTTATTAATAACAATATGCGTATAGTAACATCAATATATTGAATTGTTCAACATGATGATATTATATTTATAAATTCTTATGAATATATATATATAGGCATCTGCTTGTGTTGAACAGAAGCTGTGCGAGATATGACATAATAATAACTCTAGCATCTTTATTTATACTCCTCCAAACAAATGCAAATAAATGCATTCGCCATTGGTCTACGAGGTAAGCCAACCACGAACTGCGATACTGAATATGAATTGAACCCTCCCATGCACAGAGAGGTTTCAAAACAGGTCAAGACTGGTTTCAAAACAGGCAGGTGAAAACCCTGACACAAGTCCAGAGGGGGAAGACTATTGGGGACGCACACAGGCATACCAAGTAAAACAGCACCCCCTGATGGACAAGCATACAACATACAGATATATTTCAGATCTAAAGGATTTCCTCAGATTTAGCATTTTGGTTCAGCGTCATTTGTGGGGCTTCATGAATCATAACACCACCTAGGCTAAGAGGTTTCACTGTCACCCACAGGTTAATGGGATTTATCTAGAGTTACATCAAACATCAATTAACGATGATCAACCACTATGGTCCAATGGCAAAGTATACCATCACATTCACTTGTTTTCACTTCGTGGCTACATCTCTCTTTATCCTTCCACTTTACACCTTCAACTGTCTGTGCTAAATTTCGCATCGATCGCAACACATTTGTTTTACATCACCAACATATCTGACATAGCAGCAAAACTACATACAAATGTACCACACTGTAATATGAACAGAAAACAAGGAACACACCATTCCTTCAGTTCATGGAACCTGTATTAACATCTGTGGTGGGGCACAGTACTATGTGTTGATATATGAGCTACTGTAATGAGCATATCCTAGAGGGGAAAGCTCTTCCAGCTTGATGTATTTACCAGTGATAGAAATACACTTGTCGTACGCCTCAGGCTTTGATTGGCAAGCTGCCTTATAACACCCTGATAACGCCACTGTATCTTCCACAGATGTACCGAACCACCAATCCCATAAGCCTCAACCCCTAAAGAGGAACAAGAAACGCAACACCAACAAGTATATGTAAAAGTATATGCCTGGATCCAAGACATGCAGGCAATGTCCACCATCACAGATGGTTTAACTCACTAACAAGTGTAATAACGAACAAGGAAGGATCCCTTCAGCAGCTCAATGAAAAGAGAGAGCACTTCAACACCAAGGCCAATAAAAGATAGCCGGCATGCAATTTGCGCAAAAAGGCAAACAAATGCCCATATTCTTATTCATAACATAACTCCACGTTTGTCTATGCAAATATACTCAACAATGGCATTGAGAAGCTCACGATATCCACAATCAAAATTACTCGGGTTGAGATCGGAAACAAGAGAAAAAGTGAATAACCTGCCACGATAAGCTCTACTTCTGCGATAAGCAGTGGGGCAGTTTTCTACACTGACAAGGAAAAGGTTCATATCCCTCTTTTTACTATTCTCTAATGGCTACAATTCACTCTCTCTGAGACCTAATGAAGTCTTATGAAAAACAAAGAGAAAAAGATGCCCTCCAAATCAATTCAATTGCCACATATCCCCATTTAAATACCACAGGTTCTGTCCTACTAAATATTGAGACTATATTCTGGAGTTATTTCCATGGATACAAATAATAAAGCTACACACCACACCAACTGGGGTTCAAGCACCATGAGGAACCAGTATTGTGGCATTAAGAGATGGTAGAGCTACAACAGTGCAAGGGCCTCCTGAGCTGGGCAAACTGGAGCCACATGCAGCACACGGTAGCAAGGGGACTGAAATAGGCCCGAACGGAACCAAAATGGAGCCGAAATGGCGCTCAAAAGCAGCCAAAATTAAGCCTGAATGGCCACAGTGCTACTCAGTTGTCTTGCACTTCCACTTCAAAGGGTGCATCCTAGAGGCCTGTGAGATCCACGATGGCCTTAATGAAAATGGTGTCGTCGCGGATGTAGGAGTTCTTGGCGTCGAGCTTGGAGAGCGGGCAGAAGAGCGGGCAGCCGCTGGCAATGTTCATCTCACTTACAGGCCTCTGGAAGGAGGAAGAAGTGATGTCGGGCCGGAAGGCATCGATGATGTGCTCCCTGTTACTCTGGTCCAGCAGCATCAGAGTCACCTGGTGAGAGAGAGAGTTTGAGTTTGAAATAATCTTTATTGGGTCTGGGAGCCCACAACACTATATACACTCATACAAAACCATAGTTACACATCAATTAAAAACAACACCAAATTCTCCTCCACAGTAACTAAACATAACAGCCTCTGAATACCCCATATACTCAAACAGTTCAATATTGTTAACCAGTTTGTAATAGGCAAACTCAACTCTGTCTCGCTGCCAACATTCCCTCCAGCATTCCCACCACATCCACAGACCCCTGTCCCCGAATACTGTTCTTTCGGGTCTTCCATATTGCTAATTTGGCTGCCCCTGACACAAAATTAAGCAAAGTAACTACACCCCTTTGACTAAACCTGTACTTTTGCCCAAATATAAACAGTTGGGAAGAGAAAACCTCTCCCAGAGCTGAGAACCAATTAGTGATCAGGTCAATCATCCCGACCAACCTGGGACATTGTAAAAACAAAATGTGCCAGAGGTTCAGACTCAGCACAAAATGGACACCCTTCCTCAACTGTCGGATCCAGGTGTACCAGATGCATGTTGGTAGCTATGGCTCCATGTATTATCCTCCATTGGAGGTCAGCTGTCCTCTTTCAATAGGCAGTTTATATAAAGACCTCCAACAGCCTTTTGGGGAGGCACCTGGACCAAACACACCCGCCCACCTCATCGATTTTACCCCTTCCAGGGAAGAGGCTAAGGACACTTTTACACAGATTTTATACATGGCCTTCTTTCCCACCGCCTTAAACTCCCCCCGCTCCGGGGTATCGAAAGAAAGCAGCATCCGCACGTCCTCCTCGAAATCCCCCGCCGCAGAACTTACAATCAGTGCAGGGAACACATAATCCAGACCGTCCTTCCACCGATCAGAATTGGAAGTGTCAGTCACATATTGTCGATGAAGTACTGGCAAGGAATAACAGACCTCAGCGACGACCTTCCTCAGTAGGCGAGATGATCGGATCCCTGCTCTTTCTCCCAGCTCCTCCAACGATCTGCTCCTGCTCCTCATCAGATGACCCAGCTTAGTACACCCCACACCTAACAGGCATGAACGTAGGCTGGCTGAACCCATAGCACGGGACTGGATGGCAGTGTTGTAAAAAAGAGGCTCTTCAAAAAGCCACATCCCTGGTGGCGTGCCGGCCTTACAGGACTTGACAAAAACTCTCCAAGCCTGCATAACAGACTCATAAAATGGAGTCAGTCCAGACAAATCACCGCCCTCTAACTTTAAGAGGAAAAGGTGCTTGTCTAAGCCCAAACAGCCCGCTCTCCTCATCAATGTGTAGGCTGTGTCAACCCAGCTATAACCGTCACTGTACAACAGTCTCTGGGCTGCTTGAAGCCGAAAAGCCATGATCCTGGAAGAAATGTCCACCAGACCTTGCCAACCCTCATGCAGTGAGGTACAGGGCTGCAGCTTTAATCCAATGTTGTCCAGACCAAAATAAATTGATAAGGGTCTTCTGAAGCTCTTGTATCAGACCCCACAGTGTCTGTAAAATCATTAGTCTGTGCCACAGGGTAGAGGCAGCAAGATTATTAGCTACCAGTACCCTTCCCCTATAAGACAGCTGGGGTAGCACCCACTTTCACCTTGACAGTCTGGCACACACTTTCTCCACTACACCCTCCCAGTTATTTTTCTGAAATACATCGGAGCCTTTGAAAAAACCCTAGTCTTCATCCCATCTCTTCCCCACTGAAGCCCCCCTGGTAACCGTGGAGTGGACCCTATCTGAAGCTGACCTGCCCACAGCGATTCACTCTTTTCCCAAATGACTCTAGCTGAGGAGGCCCTCTCATACACCTTTAAAGCGTTTGAGAGAACCTTAACATCCTCATCCCCTGTAATAAAAACTGTCACATCATCTGCATACGCAGATAGTGCTATCATGGAACCCTTCATTACTACTGGCACAGAGAAACCAGTAAGCCTTGCTCTTAAAAAACAAAGCATTGGTTCAATTGCCAGACAATATAACTGTCCCGAAATTGGGCATCCCTGCCTGATACCCCTTTGGACAGAGATGGGGCAACTCAAACCACCCCCACCTTCACCATACATGAGGCCACAGCATACAGTAAACTCATCCAAGACAAAAACACATCCCCAAACCCAAAGGCTTTCATCGTTTTGAACAAGTACTCGTGGTCCACACGGTCAAAAGCCTTCTCCTGATCCAATGAAAGTAAACCCACATTCACATCAGACAGTTTACTAATGTCTAAAACATCTGTTATTAGAAACAAATTATCAACAATAGAGCGGTCAGGTACACAGTAAGACTGGTCCTTGTGGACCAACAGCCCCAGATATTCTTTCAACCTGTTTGAGAGACATTTAGATACAATTTTATATTCCGCACACAGCAACGCAACAGGTCGCCAATTTTTTATAAGAGCCAAATCCCCCTTTTTTGGCAACAATGAAAGCACAGCACGCTGACAAGATACAGGAAGAGAACCCTCAGAAAAAGATTCACACACCACTTCATAAAAATCCTCCCCAATAGACCCCCAAAAGTGCTTATAGAACTCAGATGGTAACCATCGATGCCAGGGGCTCGGCCTGATGAGAGCTGCATAACTGCTGTGGACAGCTCTTGCAGAGTAATGTCAGAATCCAAAGCAACTCTCTGCTCAGGGCCCAATTGAGGAAGACCTTGTAACAACTGATCAGTACTCAGAAAATCACAATCCTCCGCCTTATAGAGGGCAGAGTAGAAATCCACGGCATGTTGGCGCATTTCACTGTCATCCGTGGTCACCTTCCCATCTGTCACGCCCTGGCTATAGAGAGGCTTTTTATTCTCTATTTTGGTTAGGCCAGGGTGTGACTAGGGTGGGCAGTCTATGTTCTTTTTCTAAGTTGTTGTGTTTCTATGTGTTTGGCCTGGTATGGTTCCCAATCAGAGGCAGCTGTCTATCGTTGTCTCTGATTGGGAGCCATATTTAGGTAGCCTGTTCCAACCAGTGTTTGTGGGTAGTTGTCCTTGTTTAGTTGCCTGTGAGCACTACGTTGGCTTCAAGTTTCGTTTTGTTGTTTTGTGAGTTTGTTAAGTGTTCTTCGTTTAATAAATAGAAGAATGTATTCAAATCACGCTGCGCCTTGGTCCACTCCTTTAAACGGCCGTGACACCATCAGGGAGACAAAGGCAGACCATCTGTTTACGTTGCAATGTTGACTGCCCTAGGTTAAAATTTAAAAAAGCGCTAGGAGCATCCATATCCTTGAGGGAAGCGAAACGAGACCTAATCAAGGCACCCTTCACTCTTTCATGCAGAAACGACCTCAGTTCATGTCTCTTGTCCTGTAAGTTCATGACTAGTCCGGGGTCATTCTGAGTGAGCAACTTCAATTCAATAGATTTGATATCCTGTTCAAGGGCCCTAATAGTCTCTTTAACTTCAATTCGAGACAGAGCAGTATACTGTTGACAAAACAATCGTATTTGGGTCTTCCCAACCTCCCACCATTGGCTCAAGGACTCAAAATTCCCTTTAATAACCCTCCATTTTTCCCAAAACAACAAAAACCTTTCACAAAATATGACCACGTAACAATTTAACATTAAAATACCAGTAAGGTTATGACCTTCGAGGACAGGACAAGTGAATATCAACAGACACATGATGGTGATCAGAGAAACCCACAGGAGTAATATCACACCTTCCAACCCTACTACATTAGTGCTCAGATTAGAGGTTGACCGATTAATCGGAATGGCCGATTAATTAGGGCCGGTTTCAAGTTTTCATAACAATCGGTAATCGGCATTTTTGGACACCGATCATGGCCGATTACATTGCACTCCACGAGGAGACTGCGTGGCAGGCTGACTACCTGTTATGCGAGTGGAGCAAGGAGCCAAGGTAAGGTGCTAGCTAGATTTAAACGTATCTTATAAAAAATAATCAATATTTTTTGATGATATTACTAGTTTATCTAGCTTGTCCTGCGTTGCATATAATCGATGCGGTGCCTGTAAATTTATCATTGAATCGCAGCCTACTTTGGACAAACGGGTGATTTAACAAGCGCAGTTGCAAAAATAAACACTGTTGTTGCACCAATGTGTACCTAACCATAAACATCAACGCCTTTCTTAAAATCAATACACAAGTATATATTTTTAAACCTGCATATTTAGTTAATATTGCCTGCTAACATGAATTTCTTTTAACTAGGGAAATTGTGTCACTTCTCTTGCGTTCTGTGCAACAGAGTCAGGGCATATGCAGCAGTTTGGGCCGCCTGGCTCGTTGCGAACTGTGTGAAGACTATTTCTTCCTAACAAAGACAGCCAACTTCGCCAAACGGGGGATGATTTAACAAAAGCGCATTTGCGAAAAAAGCACAATGTCACGCCCTGACCATAGAAAGCCTTTTTATTCTCTATTTTGGTTAGGTCGGGGTGTGACTAGGGTGGGTAATCTAGGTTGTTTTATTTCTATGTTGGCCTGGTATGGTTCCCAATCAGAGGCAGCTGTTTATCGTTGTCTCTGATTGGGGATCATATTTAGGCAGCCATTTCCCCACTGTGTTTTGTGGGATCTTGTTTTGAGTTAGTGCATGTGGCACCTCTGATGTCACGGTTCGTTGTTTGTTTCTTTTTGTTTGGAAGTTTCGCGTAAATAAATATGTGGAACTTTAATCACGCTGCGCCTTGGTCCGTCTCTCCACACAACCGTGACACACAATCGTTGCATGAATGTACCTAACCATAAACATCAATGCCTTTCTTAAAATCAATACACAGAAGTATATTTTTTTTAACCGGCATATTTAGTTAAAAGAAATTCATGTTAGCAGGCAATATTAAACTAGGGAAATTGTGTCACTTCTCTTGCGTTCATTGCACGCAGAGTCAGGGTATATGCAACAGTTTGGGCCGCCTGGCTCGTTGCGAACTTATTAGCCTGAATTTTACTGCGTTTGCCAGCAGCTCTTCGCAATGCTTCAAGCATTGCGCTGTTTATGACTTCAAGCCTATCAACTCCCGAGATTAAGCTGGCAATACTAAAGTACCTATTAGAACATCCAATAGTCAAAGGTATATGAAATACAAATGGTATAGAGAGAAATAGTCCTATAATAACTACAACCAAAAACTTCTTACATGGGAATATTGAAGACTCATGTTAAAAGGAACCACCAGCTTTCATATGTTCTCATGTTCTGAGCAAGGAACTTAAACGTTAGCTTTTTTACATGGCACATATTGCACTTTTACTTTCTTCTCCAACACTTTGTTTTTGCATTATTTAAACCAAATTTAACATGTTTCATTATTTATTTGAGACTAAATAGATTTTATTGATGTATTATATTAAGTTAAAATAAAAGTGTTCATTGTTCATTCAGTATTGTTGTAATTGTCATTATTACAAATATATATATAAAAATCGGCCGATTAATCGGTATCTGTCACGTTCTGACCTTAGTTATTTTATTATTTCTTTGTTTTAGTATGGTCAGGGCGTGAGTTGGGTGGGTTATCTATGTTTGTTTTTCTATGTTGGGTTTTTCGTTTGGCCTGATATGGTTCTCAATCAGAGGCAGGTGTTAGTCGTTGTCTCTGATTGGGAACCATATTTAGGGAGCCTGTTTTCCATTGTGTTTTGTGGGTGGTTGTCTTCCGTGTCTGTGTGTTTCACACGGAACTGTTTCGGTTTTAGTTCGTTCACTTTATTGTTTTGTATTTCAGTGTTCAGGTTTGTTCCATTAAATATTCATCATGAACACTTACCAGGCTGCGCATTGGTCCTCCTCTCTTTCTCCCAACGAAGTTCGTTACAGTATCGGCTTTTTTTGGTCCTCCAATAATCGGTATCGGCGTTGAAAAATCATAATCGGTCGACCTCTAGCTCGGATACATGCAACCTGTCTAACCTTGCTGCACTGACACCACCTTCATTAACTTTTAACCATGTGTACTGCCTAACTTTTGCATTCCTTACTCTCCTCACATCAGAAAGCTCAAACTCAGTTAATAGACCAGACAGGCAAGTGGTTGACCGCAGATGAGGTTCTTCAGCAGTGCGGTCAACAGTAAAACCCACTGTACAATTCCAGTCCTCCACTAAAACCATACACCCCTCTTGGTCACACTGTCTTAAGGTTTCCTTTATTTTATCAAATACAGCAATACGCTCTGTACCCTCATTAGGAGCATAAACATAAAAAATGTAAATAAATAATAAACATAACATCCACCTGACCAATAAAACCCAACACTTGACAATCTCTGTTGTAGATACCACAGCCACCCC